>NW_015540842.1:1663218-1724635 GCF_001515605.1 Sinocyclocheilus anshuiensis | reverse complement strand
CACAAGCTGTTCTGTCTTAGTAAGGTTGAGTTGAAGGTGATGGTCCTTCATCCAGCTAGAAATGTCTCTCAGACAGGCTGCAGTGCAAACAGTTACCGTCGGATCATCTGGTTGGAATGGGAAATAGAGTTGAGTGTCATCAGCATAGCAGTGATAGGAAAAGCCATGTTTCTGGATGACAGATCATAATGATGACATGTAGACGGAGAAGAGAAGTGGTCCAAGCACTGAGCCCTGAGGAACCCCAGTAGCAAGAAGTTGTGACTTAGAAACCTCCCCTCTCCAAGACACCCTGAAGGACCTACCTGAGAGGTAAGATTTGAACCATTGGAGTGCAGTTCCTGAGATGCCCATCTTCATGATGGTTGATGGGAGGATCTGGTGGTTAACTGTGTCAAAAGCAGCAGACAGATCCAGCAAGATGAGTACTGAGGATTTGGAAGCTGCTCTTGCCAGTCTCAGGACTTCAGTAACCGAGAGCAGTGCAGTCTCAGTTGAGTAGCCGCTTTTGAAGCCTCAGCCTCTTACCCGAGCCTG
Organism: Sinocyclocheilus anshuiensis; assembly: GCF_001515605.1. Classification (NCBI taxonomy): domain Eukaryota; kingdom Metazoa; phylum Chordata; class Actinopteri; order Cypriniformes; family Cyprinidae; genus Sinocyclocheilus; species Sinocyclocheilus anshuiensis. Next base: position 1,724,098 of record NW_015540842.1, on the reverse strand, counting down.
CTTGAATGCTGTGGGAAATGTACCAGAGTGAAGAGAGGTTTTGATAACTTGAGTGAGCGTGGGTATAACTGAAGAAGAAATGGCCTGAAGGAGGTGAGTGGGGATAGGATCAAGTGGACAGCTAGTATGATGATTGGAAAGGATACGTTTAGAAACGTCTGTTTGAGTATTTATGGTTATGAAGTTTTTTTTTAATAACGTTTATAAACTTTTATAAAGTTAAAATAAAAGCTTTTGTTTACATAATATATGTGTGTATACTGTGTATATTTATTAATATATATAAATACAAACACATGCATGCATATATTTAAGAAAATATGTTAATATATTTAATATATTTATGCATAATATAAAATATAAGAATATAAATATATAAATGCATATATATGTACATATTTTCAAAATATATAATGTATGTGTGTGTATTTATATATACATAATAAATATACACAGTACACACACATATATAAACAAAAACTTTTATTTTGGATGTGATTAATCGTGATTAATTGTTTGCCAGCAATACTATACAGTACTAACATCACAGTATAATTCAGAGCTATCAAATGTAAAATTTATTAGACTTTTAAAAAATAACAGCTTCTATTTTAAGTGAACTTAAAACAATCTTAACATAAACCCATTATAATAAATGTCATATTTGCCTGTGCCCTTCAGCAAGCAGGACATATACAAAAATTGAATAACGTTTTGGAACACTACACTCTAAATTAAATTTAGATGAATACTTAAAGCTACAAAAGTTATTGATTTCCTCTATTTTCTTTTGTTCTTTGATTAACAGACATCACAGCAGCTGGGTTATTTGGTTATTGGGCTGTTATTACATTAAGAGCTGCCACTGCTAAACGTGATGTGGATCTGACACGCATGCTTGTAGTTTAATTTGCACTTTAATATAAAAAGAGACAGGCTATACAGTGCAAACCACGTATGTGTGCACGCAACTGAAGAGCATGCGCTACAAGACAGGACAGGAAGATTAGTTTTTACTGACATATGGCTTGACAACATCTCATCTGACTGCAGTTCACTGATGTTCTACTGAAGCTACTCGTCACCTGTACCATTTCTGCACTCGTTTGACTAGCGCCTGTCGCTGAGGCAAAGTGGAGTGTGTGTCTGAAAGGTCTCCTGTTTGATGTGGTTGTAAAGACGTTCTGCATCTAAATAAAAGCAATTCTTGTCAAGAAAAAAGAGACAGAAGCAGCAGTTTTGAGTGGGGTGGCCAACCCTAGCTCCGCCCCTATGTTAATTGCGTTAAACATTTTTAACACTGTTAAACTGGAAAAAATCCAAAACAAAAACGCCTGCGTTAATGCGCTAATTTTGACAGCACTAGATTTTTTTATATTGTTTGTCTTCATAATCTTTTATCAAAATGTAAAAATGTAAACTTGCTCTAAAACAATTTCAGCTGACATTCGAATGTACTCACCTAAAGCGACTTATAAATACATAATATTCTCTTGAGATGAAAAAAAAAACTAAACTCAAAGATCAGAGACATGCACACAATATAATCTGAGCTACATCTACGGTGATTGTATTGCTCTATACTCTTTCTGTTGTCATTTATTTTGTATCTAATTTTATATTTCTTAAGAAATTTTAGAAAAATAATTGAGAACTCCATTAACTTTTGATGAGCTATGAAAGATCAACCTTTGCACAATAGCATTTTATTCTTAATGACCTAAAGTTGGCTGAGAATTGTGCTATCATCTCCTTTCTCTTCCCTTAGTTCTCTTTCTTTTTCTCTGAATGGCATTCTAGAAACCTCTGTTTTCATTGGAGAGCTTTACAGCGAAGACGAGCCGCCACGTGTGACAGTACAAGCGAGCTCCCATAATGCCCCCCTTCAGCTGAAGATCACTGAAAAAAGGATTAACTAATTCAATTAACAAACCAAAGTACTTTATAACTGTTAATTATGTGCCTCCCCTAACTGCTGTAAGGCCACCAGTTTCCTTTGTGTGGAGAAAAGCTCATCTGTCCTAATTGACCTCTGGGGAGCGTTCAGGGGGAGCAAACATCTTACGCAATCCCACTGCTTGTATAAACAAACTGACAATTCACTTTGGTGTGGAGTGACACCCTGTGTAACTGTGACACAAACTCAAATGACCCTGAATGTGCCCCCAGAGAATAGACCTCCCCGTCTCTCTACTCTCTCGCTCTTTTAAGATGAAGAGTAGAGTTAAGAGCACAACAGACGCTTTGGGTTTATTGCATTTTTTGTTAATTGGGAACGATGTTCATTTCGGATACATGAAAATTCATTCTAAATCCAGATGCATCCTGTTACAGAACAATTGAGAGGATTGTTTATTTATTTATTTATTTATGTATTTTTGTTTGTTTATTTGTTTATTTATTTGTTTGCATCAGCTTGTCTTGTGCATCCATTTCTCTATTTAAACACATTTGAAACATGCATAGGCCCAAAAAATATTTGGACACAAGGAATATTCTGGGTTCAAAAGTAAAGCTTAGACAACAGCATTAATAGCATAATGTTGATTACCACCACCTCCACCAACAACAACAACAACAAAAAGACAAAATCAAGAAAGAAAGTGAATGGGGCCAATTATTTTATTTTTTTTAGGATTTAAAAGCAAAAATTAGAATCTTCACACTTACATTATTATTATTATTATTATTATTATTAATATTAGTATTAATCATTATTTATTCTTTACAAAATAATAATAATCATAATAATAATAATAATAATCATAATAATAATAATAATAATAATTATTATTATTATTAGTTTAATGTTATTATTATTGTTATATGTATTTGCAGTTAAATATGTGTATTATTTGAGCTGTAAAGTTGTTCTGGTCATTTTAGGGTTGTAGGGATTAAGTTGCAAAGCCAAAAAAGTTACAAAATAAATTTGGTGTAGAAAATAAATTCACTCAGAAATTGCTAGTAAATTTAGCAAAAAGTAAAAAGAAACGTTACTTAACACACTCAATTCAATGTGAAATTGAAAAAAACTAAAACAGTATTTTATTGTAAAACTTACTACAATCATCTTTGTTTTATATACAACTTCAAAAAAATCATGTTTACAGTTAAAAAAAAAAAAAAGTTGATGCTAATAGAAGATGTTAGTAAGGGAGGGGTTTTTCACATTAAAATCATGTTGATGTGCATATTGTTTACGTCTTGTAACTATACTATTGAAACGAGAGTATTTTAATGTTTATGTCCACTTCCATTGTTGTGCATCCTAGATGTAACCCAGATTTCTGCTTTGTTTTAAAGAAAAGTACAAGACAAAATTAATTTTTGTGCTAAATAAAATTGCCAGTGGCCACCAATGCTGTCAATTAAGATTGAGACTGGTATTGAACTTGGAATGTTTCTTTTAACCACACTTTAAAATAAATGACAGTTTGATGTTACGTTAATGCTAACAGTTACAGCACACTGTTACGTTAATGTCCTGTGTTTTGTTCAGTTTATGCCCATGTTTGGTTTCCTACCTGTTCCTGTCCTGATTATTTAATGTGTTTCCAGGTGTTGCCCCTTTAGTTCTATTGATCCCAGGTGTGTCCCATTAGCTCCCTTATTATTTAAGTCGTGTGTGTTTCCTCATCCGGTATTGAATGTATATATCAATCTCCCCTGCTACATGTGGTTTCCTTTTCATTATTAAAGTTAGTCAACTTCTCCTACGTCCCTTTGATCCGCGCTCCTACACAGCAGCAGTTACGTGACACACACACAAGCACACTTTTTAAGCAAAGATTTCATAAGAATAATTTCTACAAAACAAAATAAAAGTCTTAAATGAGCAAACATGTACGTAACTTTGTGGATTTTAACACCTGTGTTTCCTCAGCTAGGATGCCTGTGTGAACCAGAGGAGAACTGACTTCATGCATCCACTAAAAATCACAAAACCAAATCAACAAGTCAATGCAAAAATGGCTCAGAAAAGTAAAGTTTTTGAAACAGATTCCACTTGGTTTGGTTTCTAATGAAATGACATTCAGACAGTTTTAAGTGTGACTTAAGTGTCTAAAACACCTCTTTAAGTTTCATGGGTAACTAACTGACTCTTTCAGTCACCGCAGTCTCGAGCATGATAATTGTTGTCTACATAAAAGACTGCATAAGTAGTGTGTTTTCCGCACACAATAGGGGGAGGGTGTGTCTAATTTGAGGGTTGACCATATCCTGCAGCCTTCTCTGTCCCGTGACCTGCGTCCCGAATCGTTCATCTTCTAGAGATGTCTGGGGTCTGGTTGTCCAGCCGTCTCACAGGCCCTTCCCTCCTTTTCCAAGTCGTCGGTTAACCCGCTTCGTCCCGGATCTCCGACCGTAATGACCTCCTCCACGGCCCATCCATCAGCTGGCAATTACAACATCTGTCGCGGACGGCTCGGCCGAGGTTTTCCTTCACACAACGCCGCTGCCCGGATCCCGCTCGATTATGTCCGTGACTGAAAAGGGTGGACACACACACATTGGTTTTGTGAAGCCAAAAGCGGCAGCCCCACAAAACAGACAGGCATGTTGACAGCAAACACAAACATGGCTAAACAAATGGTTCACGCCTACCTCTTTAGATTTCCATTCCAATGCACTTGGCCACTCTGAGAAAGTTCTCGATGTTCAATGAGCGGAGAGGACCCTACCAGCTGCCATCGGCCCTCTTTACTACAAAGAAGAGCTTTCAGCGAGGAACAATGAGAAGCTCACTCCTTTTATCCTCTTAAGTTCTGCTCCGGCGTATATTAACTCAAAAGGCAGATCAATCCCTGACAAACATCTTAAAAAAGCCATTGGCCTTATTTGATTAACGACTTGTGCCGAGGCACTTTCAAACGCGTACTTTGCATCTTAATATCTCAACGCTTGTCATATCCTTAGGGTGGAATATTTCGGCGTGGCCCGGGCTCAACTTTTAGATAATCTGACGCATTAAATCTGTGTTTCTGTGGTTTCAGGTGGTTATATTCGCAGATAATGACTCGCGGTCGTCTTTTCAATCTTATGGTGGGATGACAGTGTGGGACCGTGCCTCCCTTTCTCTCGGCCCTTTAAGAAGAGCGGCTGATAGATGGCATGACATCACGGGCAAAGCCAGGAACACAATACAAAGGTCAGGCTGCCCATTGATCTAGGGGCCCCTGATAGAAAACCTGCACATTATGGGCTCTCTCGTCACACACTGCGCCATAGAAACGACCCACAGACCCGGCCTTGTTGTCTCCCTATTCAGTGGCGGCAATCAGCGGATTTACACTTTGATGTGTGGCAGAGAAATAAAACCCTTTGGAGTAGTGACCTTTATCGACGAATGGATTAAAATCCATAGCTGTCTTTCTCTCCTCTTACACTACTACATATCACGGGTACAGTCGGCCCGGCTTTTCCCTTAATACTGAATGTTTTCCTTTTAGAGCCTTTCTTTCATACTTTTCCCTTCTGGGTTTTGTGTGGCACAGCTAAAGTGAAGCATTCATATTTTTTCCCCATTTTCTTTAAGAAACTATGACAATGCACTCTACCCAGCAACAGAGTGCCGGCGTCAGTCATTCCCTGAAGTCTGAGAGATTAAACCAAGATGCCAGGAACACAAAGTCACGATCCTCTGTGAAATTTCAACGTGATCTCAATAGTATTTGTACATACGCCAGGATCTAGCATTGAATATGTTAATAAAAACTGATCATATACACGTGTATGAACTTTTAGGTTCAACGATATTAACTTTGTGGAATTCATAGATTGTTGTATTTCTAATAAATCAGACTAATTAAACATGCACTGTAAAAAAAAAATCTGTGACATTTACGGTAAAATACCGGCAGCTGTGGTTGCCAGAATTTCACCGTTAAAAATATGGTAGCAATATTTTAGGTTTTACAGACTTAACTTAAATTCACAATAAAAAAAACGTATTTCATTAACTGATGTAATGTTAATAAACCAGCATATTGAAGTACTAATATCTGTTTTGAACCATTGTAATACTGATAACCACCAAAAACAGGTGGTGATGAGAAAGTCACATGATGAATCAAAGCTCATCACAAACAGCTCTTCCACAAGCTGAGAAGGGAAATACTAATAGGCTACATATATAGAAGGTGCACAGTGTCATTCACACAAACACTAAACACCAACATGGTAACACACATGATACTGAAATAATGCAGTAAACATTAATTTAACAACATTAGATGTAAGATAAAGCCCTAATGTACACAACTGATAAGAAAAAACTAAGAAGAAACATAGTTATTTCAATGAAAAAACTAAAAATATGAAGTGGAATGACATGCAGGGAATTCTGGGAGTGTCAATTTATGTTTTTTCACTGTAAATTATACAATTACTTTTTCTTTTTCACTTCCAAAAACCGTAATTTTAACAGTATTTGACTGTAAAATTACATTAAATGTAATTACAGTTGTTAACCGTATATAGTATGGAAAGTTACTGATAACCAATTAACAGGTTTTTACTGTAGCATTTTTACAGTCTTTTACTGTTAAAATCACAATCATTTCTTACAGTGTGTAATGTGGTTAGATTTCACACATTTTCATGTATTTAGATTTCATATTTGATGATAAACAATTAAACTATAGAAAGGGTTCTAATTAATACATTTTATTAATTTATAAATACATTTACCATTAGAAATGCATTTCTGGGACAAACTTACTGTTAAATTTGATAATTGGTGTATCCGAATATTGAACCTGGTCACCTGTGGTGATGCCTTCAGAGAGATTCAGGCGATTTCAGATCTATTTAGTCATCAGAGGTTTGTTTTAAAAGGGTATATGCTATTATTTTGACATTATACACAATAATGATATGTTTCATTATCTGTCATACATGTATACTTTACATACAAATACTAAATAGAAATAACAACACTCTGGAAATCAGCAGAAAAGAGAAATCGATGTACAAAAAGAGCATCTGAAGAACAATTCCCACCATGCTTGAAGACTCTTTAATGAAACAACATTTTGGTGTGGTTTTACTGCGTTTATCTCTGTTGAAGAAAACATAAGTACCTAACTTTCCTTATTTTAGCTTTGAAGCCTTGTGGGAGTCTGAGGTTCAAAAAAAGGCTTGTGGAGAAAATAGCACAAATAAGTCAGTTATCTCTGTGGAGAACCGGCTATGAACAGCGAATCTTTCTTTATCTCTCTCTTTCTGCATAGCACTTTGGCTAGATGCCGCGGTTATTAGAACCCTCTCCGATGTCTCATATGGTACTTCCGCTGCTTGCATTGTTCTTTGCAGCCTGAATCCGGACCTCTTTGGACCACTATTTGTGCCCTGTTCTTTCAGTTTATGCATGTGTATCCATAATAAATAAAGATACACATATGAACAAATGAAATAGAAAATTTGTGAAAGCACAAAAGCACACCTCCTTTGAGGTAATGGCACAGTAAGTCAGATGTCACTGATGGCTCGCAAGCACTTAATTCAGCCAATACCAGGAAAGAGTCGACCTGAGAATACATGGACTGCCCGCAGAGCTCAGGCCATCAGAATTAAAGAGCATTACTAGTGCAATTTAGCCATTTCCCCTCTGAACACGGAACAAGAGAGAAAACGTCCTCGGAAAATGTCCTCAGCAAAAGCATTTGGAACTAATGTACATTAAAGCAAATGTCTCAGAGTCCTTGCTATTAAATGCTGCAAGTTCTAGGTGTTGATTATATGAAGTGCTTGAAAACAGCCACCTATATTTTTTTTTCTACCATTATCCAGCATTTAGAGCAATTTCAACTTTTTTAACTTTTGCATTTATGTATTTTTAGATCTTCGGTATAATAAAATGTCCTCTAGAAGAAACAGTGTCTCTTATCAAAAGTTGCAAAACCATGGCAAATATCGGTTACTTAGAATAACATAATAGCTACTCTTATTATTTATACAGTATATAGTAAGTATATTATGCATATACTGTAGTATGCAGATTCTGATTGCGTAGAATATCGCTTTGCAACAAAGCAATGCAGTGTGAGTAGAACTTCCAGTGTGCAACATTATTTGCAATTTTTAACATGTTTAAAGAAATAGTTCAACCAAAATAAGGTAAACAAGTTTATTTCTTCATCGCAACATATTTGGAGAAATTTAGTATCACATCACTTGCTCACCAATCCTCTGCAGTGAATGGCTGCCGTCAGAATGAGAGTCCAAACAGCTGATAAAAACATCACAATACTCCAAACCACTCCAGTCCATCAAATAACATCTTGTGAAGCAGAATTTTGCATCACAAGACATGAATTGCTGGACTGGAGTCATGTGGATTACTTGTAGATTATTGTGATGTTTTTATCAGCTCTTTGGACTCTCATTCTGACGGCACCCATTCACTGCAGAGCATCCACTGGTGAACAAGTGATATAATGTATATAAAGTTCTCTAAATTAGTTCTGGAAACAAGAAACAAATCTACATTTTGGATGCCCTGGGGGTGAGTACATTTTCATTTTTGGGTGAACCATTTCTTTACTTATTAAATACTCATACTGCCAAGAGTTAAAACATTGTTTATGGAAAATAAGGTAACACTTTATTTTAAGGTGCCCTTGTTACACGTTAAATGATTCTTACTATTATTATAACAATAAATGATCTATAATTAAATGCAAGTAACCCTAAAATAAACCCTAATCCTAACTCTAACCATATAGTAAGCACATGTATTAGTACTTCAATGTATAATTACACTGTATTTATTTAGGACACCTCAAAATAAAGTGAAAGTGAAAGTGACGTGACATAGTATGGTGACCCATACTCGGAATTAGTGCTCTGCATTTACCCATCCAAAGTGCACACACACAGCAGTGAACACACACACCGTGAACACACACCCGGAGCAGTGGGCAGCCATTTATGCTGCGGCGCCCGGGGAGCAGTTGGGGGTTCGGTGCCTTGCTCAAGGGCACCTCAGTCATGGTATTGAAGGTGGGAGAAAGCGCTGTACATTCACTCCCCCCACCTACAATCCCTGCCGGTACGAGACTCGAACCCGCAACCTTTGGGTTACGAGTCCGACTCTCTAACCATTAGGCCACGACTTCCCCAGTGATGACTTCCCCACGACTTCCACCAAAAATTACCCCCATATACAGTACGTGCCACACAAGGAGGTAACAAAAACATGAATAATGCTTTGTTTTATATACTAATATATAATAGTATGTAATCATAATATACATAATATACTACATAATATTTCATAAATAAGCTAGTATTCCATTTCCAAACATAGCTGTAGTTTCCTCTCTGACATTAGCTTTAAAACAATGTCAAAATCATTGTGTCCCCAGGCATCCAGGAGTTTGCGATGTGAAGTAAGGAGACGTGTTTCGTCTGATGAGCATAAGAGCTACACGCTCTATTCAGACAAATGGAAAGGCAAAAACATGATGTTACGCTCAGGAAAAAGCCAGGGAAAAAAACACAGCCACATGAAATATTAATCAGATATTTACTCAAAGACATGTCATCTCAAAACAGTCTTAGGAGCACTGGGAGAACGCTTACATGTGATTGACGTATGCCTGGAAAAGTGTGTGTGTGTGTGTGTGTGTGTGTGCGTACAGTTTATGCATGTGATTGTATGGGGAGGGATATGTATGAAAGCATGGGGTAAAATTAGGACCAGGCCAAGACCTGCTTTCTGACTAAATATTCCAGCTGGCAGAAAGGTGAGCATGTCTTCCCTGGAGAAACAGCTTTTCTCTGGGGGACAATACTTGGCTCGGCCCTTTGTTTGGCATACGCTGACATGCTTTAGATTTCAGACTATGGGCAAGTGAGTTTTTTTGTTTCTTGTTATGTTTCTATCAATAGCTAAATAATTGATTTGATCCTTCAGTGCTTGTTATTTTCACTTACACTTCGGCTTTGTTCACACTGCACATAAATCCGATTTAGATCTTTAGGACTGAATGTTCTCACTGACTACGTTTACATGGACATCAGTAATCTAATGATTTACCTTATTCTAAATAAGCCAATATTATGATTATAGACCAAACGTGATATCAACACGTCTCCACACAAAATGCGGCGAAAAGTCCTACATGACGGTAATAATGTGATTAAGGTGTTTACATGTCTTTACTGCACTTCAGTAATGCGACTAAAATAGGAATACTCCACATGTCTTAATTCGGTTTCTGTTTACTTCGAATATGATTTTAGCCGGATTAAGGTAATCAAAAATATCTGTTTACATGGTAGATTCTTAATCAGAGTATTGTCTTAATCGTGTTAAAATTGGATTATTGTTGTCCATGTAAATGTACTCACTGTTATTTTTTTAAGCGATGAAATAAGATCCATGTCTTCATTTAATATTAGATCTATCTAATTACTCAAGTAATGATCTAAACATCAACACAATGCCAACTCTTATGAAAAAGAAAATACATTTCAAGTCATTATATTTTAATAATTTTAGTTTTGCATTTTTGCATTTTAATAATGCTTTGAATAAATTTTGATGTATTGACTAACATAATAAAGCATACTTGATTAGCCTAAAAGCTTGTCAGTATATTCAACAGTACACTTTAAACATATTTAAAAGACAATATAAGTAATTATTAAATAGCATGTAAAGATGTACTTTTAGTTCTACTTAAGTGGGTCAATTAAGCAGTTCAACTAACTGCATTTAATAAAAAATCAAACTATAATGCGTTCTCATGCAATTAACATGCAATTAAATGTCTGAAAACATTTCATTCAGTTTGCACTTAAGTATATTCGTTGAAAGTATATTATATTTTTAAAGTATGCTAAAGTGTACTTTATTTTCACAAGAGGAGAGGTTTTTCCATACAACTGATACTAGCGGTCAATGTGGAAAGAGAGGAAGGACAGATTTGGAATTTCTTTTTCTTTTCATGTCTATCTTGAAAGCACAAGAGAGAACATTTTACATATCCATGCATATTCTGGGTCCAAAAATGGGTTTGCTATTTGAGACTTTGCACAGATTTTATGGCCCATGTTCCAAACAGGAAAAAGCACTTGAAATCCAATCTGACCAAACAATCAAATCACGTTTTGATTGGGTTTGTATAGTTCTATGGCTTTTGCTCTTCAGACCAGAACAAATTAAATAGATTTGAGTTGTATATGCCAAAACACCTGATCTAAACAAAACCCTAGACATGGACAGAAGCAGAACAGCTGAATGAATGAACTGATAATATATCTTTCTTCTGTCATATTTATATTCCCTTTCCGTGCAACCACGCACTTATGTCTGTCGAACTTTTCTTTCTTTCGCTGTACCCGTCTTTCTGCTCTGAATTTCAGCCTCTCTTACCTAATTCTGCAGCATATTTCTTTGCCACAGGAGGTGGTTATGACAAATTAGAAGTCTACAAATGTTCTGATAGTGTAAAGACTCCAGCTGTCACCAGGGAGATGGTGATCAGGTTTCCAAGCCGCATGGTCTCCTGGCGCCACGAAGAGTTCCATATGGTCATCCAAATGCTGCGCCTAAATACACACGTACACAGACATACACACGCATGCATGCACATTCACATAAACACACACAGAGACATGCGCTTCCCTCCTCGCTGCAGCAAATTTGCTAAATCAAGTCATTTCGCTTCTCAGTAATACCTCTTTATGTAAACTCACAGTTTTATGAGTGAGTAAATTAGCTTTGGTCTTTCAGGATATAATAAATCAAAAAGAGGTTAATGAGCTAATTGAGGCTGTCCGTTAATGTGATTTTATCACAGATAAGGAATAATGTGGCCTCATTGCTTTAATGAAACTATAGTAATATCATTAAAAAGAACATTTTCTATAAATATTAATTTTTCTTTTTGTTTTTTGAACATAGTTCATAATAACTCAATAATAGTATAGAATGTTGAGCTCAGCCAATCAGAATCAGTATCGAGATACTATATTATAGTGTTTATGCACACACACACACACACACACACACACACACACACACATATATATATATATATATATATATATATACTAATTCATTTTTCAGTTCTAATGTTTAATTCAATGTGTAACTTGCTATTTTTTGTAATTGTTTGTGCTTTACTAGCAATTTCCGAGTGAAAATTGTTTCTATTCCATTTGTTTCTTCTTCAGCGTACTATGTATTCGCTACACGTCTTGAAGCTGTATATAGGCATGGCGGCAGTCCAGCCTTGCCGTTAGCCTGTCTCATCCGCTGTCATTGTGTCCCTCATTTGGGCTGTTTTGCATGTAAAAAGGCGCAGCTACTGTAATTGCTTGCATCGCTGCAATAATGGAAGGTTGTGTGTAATTAGGGCTCCGTTGTAGCCCTCAGCCATGTCTGGCCCATGCCGGCCTGTTTGAAGGGATTAGCAGACATCAGCGTACAGACAGACACAGTCACACGACCCCCTGCACATCCGGACCACAACCTCCCGCTTTTCCAGCTAATATCAGAGAGAAAACACAGAAACAAAATGGAGATGGGGAGGAAAGAGGGTACAGACTGTAGATTTAATAGCCAACACTGAAGGAGGCCATATTTGGTCTGCCAAGGAAATTAAAATTCCATTCGAGTCAAAGGTATTAAGCAGAGTTTTGGTATTTTTAAAGAATATTGGATTTCAGCACACCATGCAAATGGCTTTTTTGAGTGCAGTTTGCTTTCTTGTGTTGGAGCTGTTGCTTATTAATTAAAACATGAAGTTGGGGACACTTTAGTATAGGGACCAATTCTCACTATTAACTAGTTGCTTATTAGCATGCCTATGATTAACATATTGATTGTTTATTAGTATTTAGCACATAATCTTATGAACACCTAATCTGCATGACCGTATTCTACACCCCTAATCCTACCCAATACCTAAAATTAACAACTATCTTTAATAAGCAGCAAATTAGGAGTTTCTTGAGGCAAAGTCATAGTTAATGGCTTGTTAATAGCAAAAGTGTGACCCTTTATTTTAATTAGTCAACAAAGCCATTGACAACATATATTGGTCCATTTCCTGGAAAAGATTGTAAATGTTATGTATATCAACTAAATGTTAATAAATGTTGCCATTGGAAAGATGGAAAGTTGGAAAGAGCCCCCCCCCCCAAATACAGCCAACTTGTTAGCGCTTGTTGTTTCGCTTTTAACATTTTCTAGACATGGTAGTATAGCAGCAATATACTGATATTTTAGCACATGCTTTTGCAAGTATTTAACAGTCACAGTACTTTTTCCACTCATTTAAATTAATGTTCAATTTCTTGTTATCTCTGTTCGTGTGTTTTTGTATTCGCCTCCATTACTTTGTCCCACAGATGGTCATAAATATGTTTTAGTCACACGAATGAACCAAATGAACAGCTATTGCAGTAACTTGTAGTGTATCTAAAAGGCTTTCATTTTTGAATAACTTAAATATTTGATTTAAAAAGAAATGCTATTAGCCTGTTCTGGAAAAGTACCTGGAGGAAATGCTGTCGGTAACAGCTGAAGATGAACCTTGTAATAATTGAAAGGGTTGCAAAGTGTCATCTGTTAGTAACTTAAAAGTGTAGCTAAATGTATTTGCATAGCTGAAGTTGTGTTCATGCAACAAGATTTGTAAAATGCATTCATGTCCATTTAGATCTTGTAATTATATTATTATAAAAATATATATATATAAATAAATAAATAAATAAAAACATTGATTTTTACCACCTGACTGTCCCAACATCATATAGAAACACTCAAAATGGCATTGGCTTCCGCAGGAAAATATAGTTAAGCAATATCTCAGTATTTTGTAATATTTATGTTTATTAATTCCTAGAATTGGCCACTATTAATATCTCAATAATGCTAGAATAATGTGAAAGTAAACAAAATACATACAATGCAGATTATCATAGCTTTAGCGCAGAGTTGAATAATTATCCAATGTCCTGCTATATAAACCATAAATGAATTAATTATTTAGTCATCTGCATTACTTGTTGTATTGTGGTTTTGTCTACTGATTTCTCAAACTACACTGATTCATTTGGTTGTTAGTTTTTTTGTTGGAGTACGATGGAGTACGTTTTACAAGAAGAGAGTTTATTTCAGCCATTCTACTTAAAAAAAATAATAATTTAACTAAAACTGACAATTTGCTCTCAGAAATTGCTAGTAAAAATAAACCTTATGCCATTTCTCCCCACTGTAGTGTTGCCATAGAAATACAAACTGTAATTCTGAATTTTAGTCTGTGAGTCAGGTTGTCATTTAGTAATTACGGTAATTATGACATCACATTTGAAAAGTGTATCTTAGCTGTAGTTTAAATATTCAAATTTAGTTCCATGTATTTATATGTATAGCTTAAGAATAATTTATTTAAAGGGAAATGCAGTTAGCATGTACTAGACTTGCAGGATCTGGACATGCTAACATTTTAGAATGCTAAATAATAGTTCATATAGCTGCACATTGCAATGTCGGGGTGTTATAGGGTTGAGCTCTGGAGGACTATAATTAAACAGCGCTCGCTGCTGATGTCATTACCCCAGCGTGGAGGTGGAGATTGGCCATGCCAAGGCACCTGTTGTCGTGAAGAGAGGCATCTGATATCATTACCCACCCAGCCGGATTGCCACAGTCTCCCGCTGCGGTGAGAACTGTACCAAACCCAAATCCCAAAGCATGAGCTCCAACACTTACCCTGCCAGGGGAACAAATGGTAATACGGGTGGCTTTCATTTTGGAAAATGCTAGCATTAATATATTTATTTACACTGAGAACATTGCAGGATGAGCTCACTTTTGGCACAGGAAGGAAGCTCGACTGGACCATAACGGTTCATGGTAGGATGTAAAGTAGCCAAAGATTAGCCTATTTACAAGGACAGTCATAGTGTTGTGCTAATCTGTCCTGCAGTGTTAAGAAGTAGTTGACTAAAGTAGCACAGCTTTCACTACATTTATCAATAGTGTGACAGTAGCTCAGCTCAAACACCATTTTTTTTTTAATTCGTTGATTAATTAATTAATTAATTAATTTTACTTTGACCTTGTATTGTTTATTGCAGAGTTGAACCCTAAGTACAACTGCACATCGTTTGAAGTCCCATTTATGTTTCATTCATTTCATCCCACAGAAAAAAAAAAACAACCTTGTAAAAAAGATGTGTGCTTAATAGTATTAAATGTGCACTTCAAGTGCACTTAAAATCTTAAAAGTATATTTTTAAAAACTGTACATGCATATAATAATATTAATGAAATAATGAAATAAAATGCCCCTTAAAGATACTTTCATGATCAGTTCTTAAGACTTGAATACACTTTAAAGTGCACTTTGTAATAATGTCAAATTAAATGTTTACTGTAAAGTACATTTTAAACCATAATGCTTTTGTATATATATATATATATATATATATTGATTAACATACAACAAGTAAAGTACATGATTATAATTTTAACTGTAGTATGTTATTTGATACAACATTTTTATCATTTTTCAAGTTAATATACTTTATATTTGCATTATTACAAATGTATAATTAGAAATATTTTTAAGTACATGACAGGCAATTTTCAACATAAATGACATTAAAGCATATTTCAGTTTACCATAAATGCTTGTCAGTATATTCAACAGTACATTTTAGACATATTTCAAAGACAATAAAAGTAATTATGAAATTACATATAGAAATATGCTTATGTTCTATATAAGTCGGTCAAAAAAGCACTGAACTGAAGTTCAACTAATGGAATACATTTGTATTTCATTGTAAATAATATGCATCTAACTGTTTGAAAACATTGCATTCAGTTGGCACTTAGGTGTTTTATTTTAAGGTATATTATTTGCGTAATTAGTGCTCTTTTTAAAAGTATGCACAAATGTAGCTGATTATTTTGGAAATAACATATTGCCATTATGTCACTAGCCTACATATTTTAACAGAGCAAAGCAATATGAGTTCATCTAAATATTGATAGTTCAATAAGAGTAAAAGTGCTTCCCTCCTGTTTTATAACATCCTCATTCCAACTTTATTGTAGCCTATGTCAGCAATTACACGCAATGATTGCGGCGAATCAAGTCGGAATTGTTTCAGAGTTTGCTTCAGTCTCATGACCATGCATGATAAACTCACGTCTACCACATCATAAAACAATCCAAAGATGACAGCTTGTCTATTTCCTCCTCATTTAATCAGCAATATGCAAATATGAGGCTAAGAATGGGGCTAATATGATTTTTAAGATGCAATATTCTCCCAGGGTAAACCCCTCTGATAAAACAATCTCTTTGATAGTATTAATTCTATAAAATTCATTTCCAAACATCTGCGAGGAAAAACATCTCACTGCGCCGTTCATTTGATACCTGTTTCTTTTTTCATGACTGTCTGGAAAATCATTAAATAAGTGTCATAGCTTAAAGTTGGTATCAATTACCGAAGTTGCTATTGTGTCTCTCTTGCTCTAATCGGTCTCGAGGGATGGCTCTCTAATGAGTATGTTGTCTTTTTAGCGGCTAAATCACTTTGACTATTACATCTGTCAGAAAGCACAGCTCTATCTCTCATGGAGACCCCCCACCCCGACCCGAACACGACTCTTACTGGGTCAATCTGCCAACCCCATCCCACGCGAAGTATTAAAGATTAATATTTCTCCCTTAGCATAAACAAAACTGCTCCACCTCATTTAGTAGGGAAATGCTCACACTAATATCACAATAATTGCACAAAATAAACTTGGGAGCTTTTAAACTCACATAAGATAAATACACTTTGCATTTCAAAAAAACGATTTGGAGTCGACGTTTGGTGCTGTACTGATTTGCAAGAGCACGGCACATAAAAACTTCCTACCTCTGGTAGGATTTGAAGGGCAACACTTTATTTTGATAGTCCACTTTAGACATTCTACTAACTGTATTAATTTGCAACCATATGTCAACTTAAGGGGTCGCACACTGAACTATCTATCAGTCTTTATGTGAGTATTGTTAGACTGTCTGCTTAATATCTGCCAACATTATTTTTATGGTCCAAAAACAGACATTCTACTGTCTGCAAGTAACTATGGAAGTACATGTCAACTTGAGCGAGTCACAAACTGGACAAAAAGTGAAGCGTTATACCAAGTCTTTAAAATGGGAACATATTGTTTTCTGTGAGTGAGTGAACCCTAAAGTCACCAGCTATGACTCATGAGGCTCTTCAAAATTGCTACAGAACACCACTTATGCACATGTTTTTTCGTTGCATTACATTATATTTGTCCCAGATTGTTTTTTCAAACACCTAACTTCAAACTCATCGACGTCACTTTGTTTGTTCTTGAACTGAACTTTTGCCTGATTAGTTATTACATTCACTATTTTGGACTGCCGCCTTGAACTAAATGCAATACCTGTGAGTTGTCCTAGACATGGTACGGCACAGTGCTGCACTTCTCATCCAGTTTTGACTGCCTATATTCAACTAACATTAAAGTGGAAGTAAAGCAGTTGGCCACTGAAGCAATATAGCATTTATTTTTTAATTAATTTTACTTTTTGAGCACATGCTTGTTTTTTAATGGAGGAAGACGAACTTGAAAAGACTGTTGAGCCCACAATAATCTAATTGCTTATGCATTTGAGCCGATACAGTAGCTACTACCGTTATGGGTGGAAGAAGTCGTAAACCCGTTTGGGGTGAAGAGCGAGTCAGAAACAATACGTTATTACGAGACTACTTGTCAAAAGAGCCATTCTGACATCATTTTGTGTGCATCTGCTAAAGAGTACACGAAAGAGAACGTCTCGGTTACGTATGGTAACCCTCGTTCCCTGAAGGAGGGAATGGAGACGTCACGTCCCGTTGCCACAGCTCCTGTACCACCGCTGAGCGGCCGGGTCACCGGCTCGGCTCCTCAGCGAAAACCTGAATATGCGCTGCATCTGCTGCCTACTTATACTCACGCTGTGATCAGCAGCAGCTGGATGCAATAATCGCATGCCAATGTGCATTGGCTCGTTTAGGTTACACTCGAAGGAGATTGGTCTCTATAAGCGAGATCCCAATTCGTCGGTCATCCGACGTGATGTCGAGAGTGACCGACTGAAAGGGAACGTCTCGGTTACGTATGGTAACCCTCGTTCCCTGAAGGAGGGAATGGAGACGTCACGTCCCGTTGCCACAGCTCCTGTACCACCGCTGAGCGGCCGGGTCACCGGCTCGGCTCCTCAGCGAAAACCTGAATATGCGCTGCATCTGCTGCCTACTTATACTCACGCTGTGATCAGCAGCAGCTGGATGCAATAATCGCATGCCAATGTGCATTGGCTCGTTTAGGTTACACTCGAAGGAGATTGGTCTCTATAAGCGAGATCCCAATTCGTCGGTCATCCGACGTGATGTCGAGAGTGACCGACTGAAAGGGAACGTCTCGGTTACGTATGGTAACCCTCGTTCCCTGAAGGAGGGAATGGAGACGTCACGTCCCGTTGCCACAGCTCCTGTACCACCGCTGAGCGGCCGGGTCACCGGCTCGGCTCCTCAGCGAAAACCTGAATATGCGCTGCATCTGCTGCCTACTTATACTCACGCTGTGATCAGCAGCAGCTGGATGCAATAATCGCATGCCAATGTGCATTGGCTCGTTTAGGTTACACTCGAAGGAGATTGGTCTCTATAAGCGAGATCCCAATTCGTCGGTCATCCGACGTGATGTCGAGAGTGACCGACTGAAAGGGAACGTCTCGGTTACGTATGGTAACCCTCGTTCCCTGAAGGAGGGAATGGAGACGTCACGTCCCGTTGCCACAGCTCCTGTACCACCGCTGAGCGGCCGGGTCACCGGCTCGGCTCCTCAGCGAAAACCTGAATATGCGCTGCATCTGCTGCCTACTTATACTCACGCTGTGATCAGCAGCAGCTGGATGCAATAATCGCATGCCAATGTGCATTGGCTCGTTTAGGTTACACTCGAAGGAGATTGGTCTCTATAAGCGAGATCCCAATTCGTCGGTCATCCGACGTGATGTCGAGAGTGACCGACTGAAAGGGAACGTCTCGGTTACGTATGGTAACCCTCGTTCCCTGAAGGAGGGAATGGAGACGTCACGTCCCGTTGCCACAGCTCCTGTACCACCGCTGAGCGGCCGGGTCACCGGCTCGGCTCCTCAGCGAAAACCTGAATATGCGCTGCATCTGCTGCCTACTTATACTCACGCTGTGATCAGCAGCAGCTGGATGCAATAATCGCATGCCAATGTGCATTGGCTCGTTTAGGTTACACTCGAAGGAGATTGGTCTCTATAAGCGAGATCCCAATTCGTCGGTCATCCGACGTGATGTCGAGAGTGACCGACTGAAAGGGAACGTCTCGGTTACGTATGGTAACCCTCGTTCCCTGAAGGAGGGAATGGAGACGTCACGTCCCGTTGCCACAGCTCCTGTACCACCGCTGAGCGGCCGGGTCACCGGCTCGGCTCCTCAGCGAAAACCTGAATATGCGCTGCATCTGCTGCCTACTTATACTCACGCTGTGATCAGCAGCAGCTGGATGCAATAATCGCATGCCAATGTGCATTGGCTCGTTTAGGTTACACTCGAAGGAGATTGGTCTCTATAAGCGAGATCCCAATTCGTCGGTCATCCGACGTGATGTCGAGAGTGACCGACTGAAAGGGAACGTCTCGGTTACGTATGGTAACCCTCGTTCCCTGAAGGAGGGAATGGAGACGTCACGTCCCGTTGCCACAGCTCCTGTACCACCGCTGAGCGGCCGGGTCACCGGCTCGGCTCCTCAGCGAAAACCTGAATATGCGCTGCATCTGCTGCCTACTTATACTCACGCTGTGATCAGCAGCAGCTGGATGCAATAATCGCATGCCAATGTGCATTGGCTCGTTTAGGTTACACTCGAAGGAGATTGGTCTCTATAAGCGAGATCCCAATTCGTCGGTCATCCGACGTGATGTCGAGAGTGACCGACTGAAAGGGAACGTCTCGGTTACGTATGGTAACCCTCGTTCCCTGAAGGAGGGAATGGAGACGTCACGTCCCGTTGCCACAGCTCCTGTACCACCGCTGAGCGGCCGGGTCACCGGCTCGGCTCCTCAGCGAAAACCTGAATATGCGCTGCATCTGCTGCCTACTTATACTCACGCTGTGATCAGCAGCAGCTGGATGCAATAATCGCATGCCAATGTGCATTGGCTCGTTTAGGTTACACTCGAAGGAGATTGGTCTCTATAAGCGAGATCCCAATTCGTCGGTCATCCGACGTGATGTCGAGAGTGACCGACTGAAAGGGAACGTCTCGGTTACGTATGGTAACCCTCGTTCCCTGAAGGAGGGAATGGAGACGTCACGTCCCGTTGCCACAGCTCCTGTACCACCGCTGAGCGGCCGGGTCACCGGCTCGGCTCCTCAGCGAAAACCTGAATATGCGCTGCATCTGCTGCCTACTTATACTCACGCTGTGATCAGCAGCAGCTGGATGCAATAATCGCATGCCAATGTGCATTGGCTCGTTTAGGTTACACTCGAAGGAGATTGGTCTCTATAAGCGAGATCCCAATTCGTCGGTCATCCGACGTGATGTCGAGAGTGACCGACTGAAAGGGAACGTCTCGGTTACGTATGGTAACCCTCGTTCCCTGAAGGAGGGAATGGAGACGTCACGTCCCGTTGCCACAGCTCCTGTACCACCGCTGAGCGGCCGGGTCACCGGCTCGGCTCCTCAGCGAAAACCTGAATATGCGCTGCATCTGCTGCCTACTTATACTCACGCTGTGATCAGCAGCAGCTGGATGCAATAATCGCATGCCAATGTGCATTGGCTCGTTTAGGTTACACTCGAAGGAGATTGGTCTCTATAAGCGAGATCCCAATTCGTCGGTCATCCGACGTGATGTCGAGAGTGACCGACTGAAAGGGAACGTCTCGGTTACGTATGGTAACCCTCGTTCCCTGAAGGAGGGAATGGAGACGTCACGTCCCGTTGCCACAGCTCCTGTACCACCGCTGAGCGGCCGGGTCACCGGCTCGGCTCCTCAGCGAAAACCTGAATATGCGCTGCATCTGCTGCCTACTTATACTCACGCTGTGATCAGCAGCAGCTGGATGCAATAATCGCATGCCAATGTGCATTGGCTCGTTTAGGTTACACTCGAAGGAGATTGGTCTCTATAAGCGAGATCCCAATTCGTCGGTCATCCGACGTGATGTCGAGAGTGACCGACTGAAAGGGAACGTCTCGGTTACGTATGGTAACCCTCGTTCCCTGAAGGAGGGAATGGAGACGTCACGTCCCGTTGCCACAGCTCCTGTACCACCGCTGAGCGGCCGGGTCACCGGCTCGGCTCCTCAGCGAAAACCTGAATATGCGCTGCATCTGCTGCCTACTTATACTCACGCTGTGATCAGCAGCAGCTGGATGCAATAATCGCATGCCAATGTGCATTGGCTCGTTTAGGTTACACTCGAAGGAGATTGGTCTCTATAAGCGAGATCCCAATTCGTCGGTCATCCGACGTGATGTCGAGAGTGACCGACTGAAAGGGAACGTCTCGGTTACGTATGGTAACCCTCGTTCCCTGAAGGAGGGAATGGAGACGTCACGTCCCGTTGCCACAGCTCCTGTACCACCGCTGAGCGGCCGGGTCACCGGCTCGGCTCCTCAGCGAAAACCTGAATATGCGCTGCATCTGCTGCCTACTTATACTCACGCTGTGATCAGCAGCAGCTGGATGCAATAATCGCATGCCAATGTGCATTGGCTCGTTTAGGTTACACTCGAAGGAGATTGGTCTCTATAAGCGAGATCCCAATTCGTCGGTCATCCGACGTGATGTCGAGAGTGACCGACTGAAAGGGAACGTCTCGGTTACGTATGGTAACCCTCGTTCCCTGAAGGAGGGAATGGAGACGTCACGTCCCGTTGCCACAGCTCCTGTACCACCGCTGAGCGGCCGGGTCACCGGCTCGGCTCCTCAGCGAAAACCTGAATATGCGCTGCATCTGCTGCCTACTTATACTCACGCTGTGATCAGCAGCAGCTGGATGCAATAATCGCATGCCAATGTGCATTGGCTCGTTTAGGTTACACTCGAAGGAGATTGGTCTCTATAAGCGAGATCCCAATTCGTCGGTCATCCGACGTGACGTCGAGAGTGACCGACTGAAACTGAACTCAGCTTGATACTTGTATGCTGTCTGAGCTTGCTTTTTTTGTGCACGTTTTACTGCGTGTGAGTACCGCATTAAAATATTCTTGCGCTTCAATGGCTTAAAACACTTTAAACTGTTTAAACTGACTTAAAGACTTAAAACACATAAGAATGATAAACTTTCTTGACGAAGCAGCACTGCCATATCGTTCAGATACGTGATCAGACTTAGCATCCTGTTAACAGCAGGTAAGCTAATTATATTCGCAAGTGATCATAAAATATGTTACGTACCACTACTGGCGAACAAACCATTGTAATGCAAATATGTCTGAAAGATCTGACATAACAATAAGATGCGACATGAAAGATATTGTATGAAGCGTTGTTTGTTTACATCACATTGCGCCTTGCATTATGAAAACAATGTTTGGGATACCAGTATCAAAACTGATTGATGTAGACAGTTTGATGTTGGATATTCGGTTACACTTTATTTCGATAGTCCACTTTAGAAATTCTACTAACTATAAGTAACTTTGTAACTGCATGTCAACTGCATGTCAACAAATTCTAATTAATTTGCAACTACATGTCTACTAAGTTGCCATATACTTGCAAAGTTTCTCATAGTCAGTATGTTGTATGTTGTTGACAAAATAAAGTGTTAGAAGATATTAAGCAGACACAGTCTACTAATACTCTAATGACTGCTAGTTGACATGTAGTTGCAAAGTTACTTACTGTTAGTAAAATGTCTAAAGTGGACTATCGAAATAAAGTGTTACCAGATATTCATACAAATTACAACCAAAAACATTTGTGTGTTAAAATAACACTTGTTTGTTCAAAAAGTAAAGAAATGCTGATATTGCTCCACTGGTTAATGGCGCAAACCAACCGCATGACGTCACATGCTGTGGTTTTGCAAGATGGTGGTACCCTTGCTCCAAAAGCTGTAACAAAAAATAATTTTTTCTTTAAAATGGTTAGATTAATTGTTATATATATATTTTTTTATTCAAGTGGAAATCAGTTTACTAAATAATTTAATTAAACTTGACTGATTGCCTCGCTTCCATTTTAACTCTAACCTAACAGTCTGGTAATACACTAATAAGCAACCTGGTCTCATAAAAATATGTACCTCTGGGTGCTTTTATGCAACACCATTTTTACGTACCTTACTGTACGTTTCGCCACAGTTTCAAAGAGAAATGTCCACTGAGTGGCGCTAAAACCACAATTCAATACGTTCAATACGTGGTTCAATACGTGAACTCTGTCACGTTTTTATTACGTTGATATAGCTACATATTGCTGTGTTTTTATTACGTTGCTTCGGGTACGTATTGCGGCGGTTCAGAATTCAAATATCCAGGGACTGTCGCTAAAAGTTAATGCTCTATCGTGTTGGAAATATGCCCTACACCAAACCCAACCCTAAACCTACCCGATAGTGTTAACAAATGCAAAACTGATATCAAAACGCATTTTTTGATGCAACCGTGCCATTTGAACTTCCTTATATGCAGATTTGAACTGTTTTGTCGAACCGTAGTTACACGAGATTCGAATCGGAGCTCCTCACCTCTCAAGTACGTCTCCGTACTCCGTGAGCTACCGAACAAACCTACCATCTATGAAAACTCATAGATATGAAGTTGAATATGTGCAATGCTAACATTCAAAAGCATCGGTTTTCAAATCTCCCAGCATATTAAAATTGTTTTGAAGTCATAACATAATATTCTTCAAGTAATTGTGCGAAAATTACGCTTTATTAATCGAAACTCTGTAAATTTGTATGAAAAGGAATACAAGGTGTCGGAGTTTTACTGCCTCTATTGTTCATTTCTTTTGGAAACTGCAGTGATATGTACTTATTGGTACGTATTTCGTGTCTCGTGAAAAAGTGCCCCCAGGTACGTTTTTGCCTTCAGACCAGGTATCTAATAAGAGTTAGTTGACAGATTTGGAGTCTGCAGGATTTGAGTTGACACATTTCATAGAAAATTGCGTAGTGAATGGTTACAGACTCCAATTTGTTAGCTTCAGACTCTGATTCCATCCAGTCGGAGGATCTCAAAAAATGTTTGATATTTTAAGCCATTTTTGGAAGCATATCGTTTTCCTTTGTCACACGGGTCCTAGCAACAAGGCACACGTTTCTGTGTGAGTTTGTTGTGATTGGAAGGACTTTAAAGTCTGGTAATTAATGATCCTCAGTCCTTTAGTGTATGATGGCCAGTTTTTCATCTGTGAATATTTACAAAGACGTTAAGTGTATGATGTTTTTCCATCCTTTTTAGATTTGAAAAGGTGTGTAGTGTATTCCAGCCTTTAGTTGTTCATTGGCATTGATGGTTCCAAATAGAACCTTTAACATTCATGGAATCTTCCCATTCTAGAAAAGGTTATTTGTAGTGGAAAAAAAAAAAGTTCTTCAGATTATTAAAATGTTCTTCATGCTAATGAAAATGGTTTATTGCATTACTGCAAAGAAAGAAAAACCCATTTTGGAACCTTTATTTTTAAGGTGTGTGGCTATACTGTTGAAACAATAGTTCTACTACCCCTAACTCTGACTACTAATAATCTAATAAGAGTTATAAAGATATAGTTATACAGAGAGTTAGTTGACATGTAGTTACAAAGTAACTTATAGTTAGTAGAATGTCTAAAGCAGACTATCAGAATAAACCGTAACCATTTGAACTCTTGTTCTGAGATGTTTCTTTATGCCGAGTGGTCAGTCCAGGCCTCCACTGGGGAAGTTTTGGCCACAACATGTTACTGCCTGACAGACTTGAAAAATTGGTGTAAGTGCTGTAGCTGTAATGGAAACAGTGCAATCTCCAGACACCGTCAGTCAAGGACAGAGGGGAAATAATATCATAATCTGCTTTCAACCACTCCCCTGACCCAGAGGTAGAAGCTGGCGTGCTCCCATGATTCTACTGTACACACTTCTACATCTGGACTACATTGTGAGGTCCGCTGGCCTCCAGTGGTGGTGAATCAGCAGTCGAGCACGGGTGAAAACCAGGGCGGCATGCACCATAGCGGGAGCGCTCCATCACTCTGGCCCCTGGCTTTGACAGGCCTGATCCTGGAACACAGGCAGAGGCATGCTGGGAAGGTATTCTGTATCAGCTTAATGGAATACTCACCCACATCATCTGTCTGACTGCATTCTCCTGACAGACACATACACACTCATTCACACAAACACACATTTGCACATTCAAGTCCAGCCCGGGGTCGTCACATGTGGTTGCCGGAGGCATCAGAGTATGGTAAGGGGCGTAACATTTCCGTCACACGCTTGAGGAATTCGGCCAATCACAACGCACTGGATAGCTGGCCAATCAGAGCACACCTCGCTTTTTCAGACCGATGAGCTTTGTAAAAAACGACGCATTTCAGAAAGGCGGGGCATAGAGGAGAAACAATAATGTACAGTATGTGGAAAATAATGTGTTTTTTCATTCATTCATTCATTCATTCATTCGATTCATTCATTCATCTTTATCTCTATCAACAAAATCAATTTTTAGTAATTAAAAAAGTGACTCAACTAAGGGCATGAGTTGGGGTGGGACTGTCTATTTGAACAACCAATGACAGATCAGGGGAGAGTTCAAGAAAATGACTGTTTAAAAACAGTCATTGGCTACATCCAAAATCACATACTTCCCTGCTGCACATAGTAGGCGCAAAACAGTATGTGAAAATACGACCATATCCACATACTCATAAAACAGTATAGGTGAAAAGTACCTGGATGACTTATTACTTTTGGTGAGATTTTAAAGTGTGCATCTGAGGCTATAGGTCACATGACAAACAGATTGCATTCCTAGAATGTATATAGAACATACTTTTTTAATGATTGCAAAGTAGTTCTCATTCAAAAGATGTAACTACTCAAATAGTGTCTGATTTCGACGGCAGACATTATTTTTGTAATTCTGCTCAATAATACTAATATGGCATTGCTAATTGACTTTCTCATAGCAGTGGTCGCCCACTTTACATTGAGTCCTGCTCTACATTTTGAATATACTAACTCTGAAATGTGTCAAATTACAGAAGTAACACAGTTTGCAAATTTAAGCTAATATAAGCCAATATCATTATTTCACTGCAAAAATATCCTCTGAAGTTGCAACTCAAGACAAACTCTCAGAACAACTCATTCATCGTGCAGCAGGGCGAACGCACTCACGATGTCGACAGTCTCTGCCGCACACCAAAAGGTCACGTCTTTTTCCTCATCATTTACCCCTAATGCAGCTGGAGCGGTGGAAGGGTCAGGTGTCGTGTGGTCAGCATCGGTGGGCAGGGAAGCGTGTGGCCGGTAATCAGCATCATGCATTAGTGTCATCTCTAATGACCCATTTACTCGATGCGGCAGAAAGACCTGCCCGGGAGATTCTACTACGTCCCCAAAGGTCTCCGCTAATGGGCACCTGGGATCCGGAGTCCAGGGAAATGTATTGTTTTTGTTCGCTGGCAATTCAACCTGCAAAAAAAAAAAAAAAACGTCGGTTCTCAGGACACGTGGGTTTCTCTGGTATCCCGTGAGATCGGTCACAGTGAAAAATAGACATAGGGTCAAGTATTGATTTAATTTGGAGCGCTTCCCTGAGGGAACGGCTTGCTTTATTATTGCTATGTAATAAAGTCATTATGTACATGGGTTTGACAGGCGTACTGCAACGCTGATGGGTATCATGCTCCAAGTCGATGAAGGCTTAATAATGGATTATCAATGATTTGTATTACATGTCATAGATCACATGTGAAAAACGTCACCCTGCTCTACCTAGAAGTGCAAGTGCATGCATGCAATCCATGTGTAGTATCTTCCTTCGCCGCTCGTTCACATAGACAAAGCTGCATTAGTGGAAAGTTATATTGAAGTAACCTTTACATGAGCATTGATATTTCATTTGCGCTGCTTTACCTCCACATGTAACCTGCTTGTTAACGCAGTCGCACCAAAACCTCTTCCATCAGGCGGCGTCTATTAGCCCGAGTGCAGTATCAGTCAAACACACTCTAAAAAGGACAAAAAGAAGTATCCATCTAAACATAACCTTTCCAGCTTTGATATTTATGATAGAAGCCATTAGGCCTGAGCCGAGGATTTCTTGAGTAGGGGCTGTAAGTTCAATGCTGAAGATGAGGTGTTTCTCAGAGCTTGTGTCCTTCTGCTACAGGAACATGAGCAGATCACATAAGCAGTGGCGCGTCTTTGTGAAGTTCTTCTCTGAATTGTGGAATATTCATGAACGGTTTCAAATGTTGAAGTTAGAGACAATGATAGCAACAAATGCGTGCTTCGTATTAAGTCACTGGGCACTGTTTAAAAATACGTAAACTATGTTTTGTTTGTTTCACTAGCTTTTATGACAGTGGGCTTGGCCTTTATCAGTGCGATTGGATCGTCATACAAAAGTAAATGCTTTTGGTTACTGATGTCATTGTAGAAATAATATTAACAGCTATATTTGTCATCAGTTATCAATTTAATCAGCAACCAGACATGTTTGATCATATGGGTAATAGTTACAGAAAAGTGTGTGTGGTTGGTCAATTCATCAGAACCTGTCAATCCACACACTCAAGTATATTTGGTGTAGAAACAGTTTTTACAAAGAAAATGCTAGCAAATTTCCCAAATAATTACATGGAAATGGCAAGTAACATTTTATTAAACATTAAATTTTAAGGTGCATGAGGCGACATGCTCTGTGTAAAATAAACCTTTTATTTGGCTAAATATGACTGGAATCTTCATCTGTATGTATTTTTTTTATTTTTTTGAATTAAGTTACTGTATGCATTGTAGGCATAACACATTTAATGGAGAGACAAAATTATGAGTGCACTTATATATATACACAAGGTAAGCACCTTCTTTCCTTCTGAGTTTTTCTCTCTGCTGTCTAAAGGTCCAGAGGTCTTCATGAGGTCTTGTTGCTGTCAGTGGTAGGTGTGGAGTGCAGAGATTACTCCAGTACAGTCGACTGTAGTGCTCGTCTGCACTGCTGTGCTCTTACCTTCAGGACATTCTATAAGTAACTTCACATAAGCGGAGGTTAAGAGGGCTCTCAGAGCATGTGTCATCCCCCATCCCATTTACAACAAGCCATTTGAAGAGCATTTGAACAATGTTTATAGCACAGAGGACATCAAGCATTTTATGGTTCTGGGACCAGAGGTGGTTAATAAAGAGTATTTCGATAGTCCACTTTAGACATGTAACTTTGCAAGTACATGTCAGCATATTCTACCAACCCTAACCTAACAGTCTACTAATACACTAATGAGAGTTAGTTGACATGTAATTGCAAATTAGTGAGAGTTACTTGACATGTAGTTGCAAAGACGTTTTTAGACTGAGGTGACCATTAAAAAGTGCAGATTGTCTAGTTAGTGTTCTATAGTTAGTAGAATGTTCAAAGTGGACTATCGAAACAAAGTAGGAATATCTACACAGTAATAAACAATATGGGTTACACTTTATTTCGGTAGTCCACTTTAGACATTCTACTAACTGTAAGTAACTTTGTAACTACATGTCAACTACATGTCAACTAATTATCATTAATTTGCAACTACATGTCTACTAACTCTCAGAGTAGACTGTTAGGGTAGGTTTAGGGTTAGTAGAATAAGTTGACAAAGAAAGTGTTAGAAGATATTAAGCAGACAGTCTACTAATATTCTACTAACTGCTAGTTGACATGTAGTTGCAAAGTTACTTACTGTTAATAGAATGTCTAAAGTGGACTATCGAAATAAAGTGTTACCACAATATGTTGTGCAGGACAAGCTAAATAGTTCAATTTAGAGGTATATTAAATAGAATATTAAATGAAAGGTAATGACTTGCATTGCTATTTACACTACATGTAAATTATGTTTTTGAAGCCGGAGAAATGAGATGAAGCAAATAAGCATTGATAAATGTAGAGGTACGTTTTGAATTTTATGAGCCATTTATATAGTGATGACAGCATTTCAGAAATCTGGTAATTTAGATTGAAGTACATTATAGTGGCATCATTTGAATAATGTCACATTTTCATTTACGTTTCATGCGGCAGCACGGAATTTGACACAATTTTCATGATTTAGATCCATCATCAGGCTGGTGTGATCAAAATGAATGCAGTAAATGCATATTGCGTTTACAATAGTATAACACATTATAGCTGTTTGAATTGTTTACGACATGATAAAGTGTTTCTTTAAAACGTTATTTTCTCCAGAATTAGCTCACCGAGTGAAATAAAGCTATATATTACATTGCCAACGCAGACATGATGAACCATATCAATAGCGTGCAGTTTTGCCCATGAATATATGATTCTGGAGCGTGACACTTTCTTTGTCCCTTAATTTTTTGGGAAATGAATCCGAGCTGTCCGTCTTTATACCATCTCAGAGAATCTCGTCATAGAGAGTTGTGCGCCGACTGATTTTTGGGAAATGTATGTACCTCTAATTTATCATCCTCTGCCACAGGCGTTCCATTCCCAGACCGGGAGAATTTCAAAAGCCGTCGAACAAAAAGAGGACTACGAGAACTTTGTCCACTCAGTCAATCAGACAGAAACCCCACTGTGTCCAAATGCAGGGATGTTGTTTTCTCTGAAGCCTTCAAACAAGTGCCTTTCCCTTTACCCATGTAAATAAACTCTCTCACTGTTTGCCCGTGTCATTACTGGAGTTGATATTTTGCCTGTGGCCCTGATCAGTGTGGGACACAAAGTGAACTTCAAAGCGAGGGGCAAAACTGAGATAGTGTGTGCAGCTGCTCAGTGTGTGTGTGTGTGTGTGAGGTGGGGGAGTGGAGGTCTGTTTGAGGAACAGACAGCGCTCAGCTGCCCAGCTTAATAAAGCTACAGGGGAACGGGGGGTTTAAACCGAGAGACGACTGCAGACAGTATATCAAAGCCGTAGTCACTTGCTAATAAAACGCAATGTTACCCATCTTGCTCGTATTTATCTCATTCTCTGCAGCCTCCGTGTAATTCTAACACTCATCATGTATCACATCACTTTCACCTTACTTTAGCGCCCCAAGCGCACCACAAACTCATAAACACAAGTATCTCCGAGGTATCGTATATTAAATTATATTATATTATATTATATTATATTATATTATTATTTCCATTTATTTATTTTCATTCATTCATTCAAATAATAAGTATCATCAAATAAAACAGAACAGTACACTGGTGAACATTCATAAAGTATAAATAGCCAAAGACTAAATAACACATGACCACAAAAAAAAACGTGTTTATTTATTTATTTATTTATTTGTATGAATGAATGAATGAAAATGTGAATTGTGTTTGACTGCCATGATGCCATAAGTAGTGATTCATTTACAGCTTGAGTTCATTCATTTAGAGCTCGAGTCCATGCAGTAGTGATTCTTTTGAAGCTCGAGTCTGCGCAGTAGTGATTCATTTGATTGATTGATTGATTGATTGATTGATTGAGTGATTGATTGATTGATTCATTCATTCATTCCCGTTTTACTTTACACCATACAACAATTAGAAAAGTAATAGCCCAGCTCTCCTCAATAAGTTGCACAATTAGAACAAACAGTGTGTCTTGCGTGACCAAGGAAGATTAAAAAAAAAAAACAACAACAAAAAAATCATCTCAAGCACCTTAATTTGTCCTAACCTAAATAGCTCTTTTAACAAGGCACACAAAACAAAGTAATAGCATGTTTTGTGGAAAAACTGAATCATTTCTCAATGTAGCGTTCCAGCGCACAGAGCACAGTGTAAATCACAGTGATGTGGGAGAGGAAGATGTATTGCAGGTTAATGCTCTGAGCTAGATTGATCTGGCAAAGGGCATTACTTGTCTGTTCTAATCACATTAGCCGACCATTACTCATGTGTCCATTAATTCATTACTTAATTTGTCTCCATGAATATTTAACAATGTCTTGACATCTTTATGGACTGCTTGTTCTGCCGGGCGATTAAAAAGAGTACTGTCCCTCAATAACCACATGCTCGCTATCAAGCGATAATTTGGCTCTTGAATTTATGGATGGGTAAAGTAATGTGGGGCTGACAGCTGATATATTTTTTTTTAATTCAGCAACTAAATTGAACACAACAATGTGTTTCACCAATTTCCCCACTGGTTAAAACAGCACTAAAAGGAATAATCTCGCATTTTCTTTGTACTGGTGACATGATGGAAAGGTGAGGATGTAGCACTGTCTTTGTCTTACACATTTGATTGGTTTCAACACGATCTACTTTGCAAAAATAGTCACCTGCTCTTGACTCGAGGATATAGATGAAGCTTGGTAGCTAACTACACTCTTAAAAATAAAGGTGCTTCAAAAGGTTCTTCAAGCGATGCCATAGAAGAACCATTTTTGGTTTCACAAAGAACCATTCAGTCAAAGGTTCTTTAAAGAACCATCTCTTTCTTACCTTTTTGTAATCTGAAGAACCTTTTTTCACCACATAGAACCTTTTGTGAAACAGAAAGGTTCTTCAGATATTAAAGGTTCTTTATGGAACCATTTAGACAAAAAGGTTCTTCTATGGCATCGTGAAGCACCTTTATTTTTAAGAGTGTAGCGCCACAGAACCACAAAGCCATAAACACTCACCAGGGTGGTAGAACCTGTAAGATCCAACAACACTGAAGCCTTATTTTCATGACACCATCAGCCAAACAAAAGTAGAATTTGACCACCTAAGGTTATTGTTCTTTTTTGCTTGATTTCATGTTCAGATTCGTTATGGGCTACCATTAGCATGGCTAGATGTTCTTGGATGTCCAAGTCTTCCTTTGCTCAACCAGAAAGACCATGCTAGTGAACAGCAAGTCTATGGTGATGGACCAGCACCAAACCAACATAAATTCACGCCAGTCTAAACGTGCTTTTTTTTAACTGAGACTGCTTCACAATTTTCCTAAAACGAGTCGCCGTCGCAGCTGAATGACCTTGGAACTCTAAAGGAACTCAAAATCAGCTACGTTCAGAAGTCAGAAGTCTCCAGAGGAGCAATTTTGGCCAATTGAGCCCTCTGAGCTCCTCTGGAGCACACACACGGGACTTTAAATGACAACCTGCAGCAGGCCTGGTGAGTTTTCCAGGACTGGATTAGAAAGGCCGGCTCTAATGACCAGTGCTTTGCTCGCTAACCGGTGTCCTTCACAATGCCGAGGCCTTTCAGGACCGGAGATGGTAGTCAGGGTGACCTACGTACCTGCTGTGTTTTTTGAAACCCAGATATTTTTCATCTGGGACTACGCCCCCTCTCCCGTTTCAAATAGCCCCCCGAAGATTATCTTGAGTTCATATCACCAATTCAAATTGCTGGATAATCAGCATCAGATCAAATAGCATTCACTCCCTTTCCTCGTTTCCTCACTGCATCATCTCAAATGGGTTCCTCGTCGATCACAAAGAAATGGCCTTCTATTGTGTCTTTATTCTTCACAGTCATTATCTCTCTTCATATTCCTTTTTCCAAGAAAATATGCAATTTGCTAACATAAAGAACATGAATGTATGAGCGTGTGCGTCCTCTTTTCCTCTTTTGCTGTATTGATGAAACGCACTATCACAGTCAGGACGCCTGAGTCTTTTTCTCTTTGTCTGACTGCTTTGATGAGAACATTTGTACAAGGCCTTTGATATCAGCGCACTTTTAAATGGATGTTGTGTTCCCTAGAAGACACACGTGAGCTGGCTGAATTAGAAAGAAATTAGACTATGTTGTGTTCATTGGAATTTCCTTCATCATAGCAGTACACCAAACACTGAAATAGATTCTACATCTTAAAAGCATGCCTTTTCATTTACACATTTAAATCTAGTTAAGTTTCTGGACCTCATTCAGGGTAGATTTAATTTGACACAAATGAAAATGAAGCCAGAATGGGAGAGACGCACAGTCTTCAGTGGGTTTGTAGTGTCTACATTTCACTGATTTCCCAAAGCTTTACATGACTGGAAATTGATTGAAAACACATTGTTGTCAAACATTTGTTCAATGCTTTATCACCTGAGTGACTGACACCAAATAGAAAGCAATACAACCCATTTAACAGACACATTCACATTCAGAAACAAGACTTTTACCACATACTGTACCCTAAAATAAATGACTCTATGTATAAACTACTAGATCAGCTATCAGTTAGCGAATCAGCTGGAGCATTTTCCTTGGGACAGTCTACAACAGGGGTTTTAAAATTGGGATTGTTTGGGGGGATGTTCTGTATATTTAATACAATAATCTCTGACTCATTTAGAAAACTGACCAGCACCAAACCAACATAAATTCACGCCAGTCTAAACGTGCTTTTTTTTAACTGAGACTGCTTCACAATTTTCCTAAAACGAGTCGCCGTCGCAGCTGAATGACCTTGGAACTCTAAAGGAACTCAAAATCAGCTACGTTCAGAAGTCAGAAGTCTCCAGAGGAGCAATTTTGGCCAATTGAGCCCTCTGAGCTCCTCTGGAGCACACACACGGGACTTTAAATGACAACCTGCAGCAGGCCTGGTGAGTTTTCCAGGACTGGATTAGAAAGGCCGGCTCTAATGACCAGTGCTTTGCTCGCTAACCGGTGTCCTTCACAATGCCGAGGCCTTTCAGGACCGGAGATGGTAGTCAGGGTGACCTACGTACCTGCTGTGTTTTTTGAAACCCAGATATTTTTCATCTGGGACTACGCCCCCTCTCCCGTTTCAAATAGCCCCCCGAAGATTATCTTGAGTTCATATCACCAATTCAAATTGCTGGATAATCAGCATCAGATCAAATAGCATTCACTCCCTTTCCTCGTTTCCTCACTGCATCATCTCAAATGGGTTCCTCGTCGATCACAAAGAAATGGCCTTCTATTGTGTCTTTATTCTTCACAGTCATTATCTCTCTTCATATTCCTTTTTCCAAGAAAATATGCAATTTGCTAACATAAAGAACATGAATGTATGAGCGTGTGCGTCCTCTTTTCCTCTTTTGCTGTATTGATGAAACGCACTATCACAGTCAGGACGCCTGAGTCTTTTTCTCTTTGTCTGACTGCTTTGATGAGAACATTTGTACAAGGCCTTTGATATCAGCGCACTTTTAAATGGATGTTGTGTTCCCTAGAAGACACACGTGAGCTGGCTGAATTAGAAAGAAATTAGACTATGTTGTGTTCATTGGAATTTCCTTCATCATAGCAGTACACCAAACACTGAAATAGATTCTACATCTTAAAAGCATGCCTTTTCATTTACACATTTAAATCTAGTTAAGTTTCTGGACCTCATTCAGGGTAGATTTAATTTGACACAAATGAAAATGAAGCCAGAATGGGAGAGACGCACAGTCTTCAGTGGGTTTGTAGTGTCTACATTTCACTGATTTCCCAAAGCTTTACATGACTGGAAATTGATTGAAAACACATTGTTGTCAAACATTTGTTCAATGCTTTATCACCTGAGTGACTGACACCAAATAGAAAGCAATACAACCCATTTAACAGACACATTCACATTCAGAAACAAGACTTTTACCACATACTGTACCCTAAAATAAATGACTCTATGTATAAACTACTAGATCAGCTATCAGTTAGCGAATCAGCTGGAGCATTTTCCTTGGGACAGTCTACAACAGGGGTTTTAAAATTGGGATTGTTTGGGGGGATGTTCTGTATATTTAATACAATAATCTCTGACTCATTTAGAAAACTGCTTATTATTACAGTTTCATTTTATTTCTAAATTCAGAAATCATGATTAATCGTGATTAGTGTCAGCCATATTTTTTACATCATCTAACATTAATCTAATAGTGATCAACATTAGTTATGTTGACAATTAATAAATTTAATCAAATTTAAAGAAACTATCAACATAAGTGCAGTTACTATTGTAATTCATTATAAAAATGGACATTAAACATGAAAACAAAGAGCTACCTTTATTTTTTAATTTTAATAAAGGGGTTTCTCTCAGGAGGGTTTCAGCATATTTTGAAGTGACCTCTGGTCTAAGACATGAGCAAAGTCGAGGGATAGTTCATCAAAAAATAAATAAATAATACAATTTTGTTATCCTTTATTCATCGTCATATCATTCCAAAACTGTATGACTTTCATTCTCTTGTGGATAATTTTTTGTTCATACAGTGGAAGCCAACAGCCACCAAAATGGCTAAGCTACAAACATTTATCAATATATCTTGTTTTGTGTTCCTCAGAAGAAAGAAATGCATACAGGTTTGGATAGACATGAGGGTGAGCAAATGATGACATAATTTTCAATTCTTGGTGAATTATCTCTTAAACCCATTTGGCATTTTTTTTTTTGTAATTGATTACTGCATTTAAGCTCACATTTCCACTTTACTCATCAGTAGAAGATCCAGCAGATCCAGTGATATGTTAGTGAGCAGTCAAGGCTGTTCTGTCTGCTGTGGTCTGCTCAGCACATTTGATACATGTTTTGCATTCCGCTGGGCCTTTTGAAATCGAGCCAATGAGATGGAAAGCCTTGTTGCTGAACATGTTTCAGGCATTGAGCAGCCACCCCACTGCAGGATGTTTTCATTCTGATGACTCTGTCAGAGAAGAAGGGTCAAGTTTGGGTCGTGAATCAGAGACCCAAAAAAGACAGATGGGCTCTTTTATGATGGTCATCTTCTACATGGACATCTTTGCATTCCTTAAAGTATGTTAACTGAGTACTAAAGAAATGTATTTGATGTTCATCTTTGGACTTAGACATGGACGTGTTTATTGTATGCAATGGAGGTGCTTATTTTATGCAAAAACAATGAACTAAATTGAACAGTCTAAGAACAAAGACACTGGTTCACTCTCACTATCTCACACTTTTGACGTCACAAACGTCACTTTCACACACTCTCCTCTACATACGTTCCGACACATTCGGTTGCAGCTCAAGCATTTCTCTTTTAAAGGCAGGAACCAATGAAGCGGGGCGTTTGTGTGTGGGGGGGCAGCGATTCAGGGTGCACCCTCCCGGACATTATGGTGTTATTTTAACGTAGGGAGCTGCAATTGTGTGGAACAAGCCCGCTTTTTTTCCAGCGGGTCAAACCGAGGACAGCCCCACAACAGCCATCCGATCCCTGGCTGGCCTCCAGGGGTGGCTCTGGTCTGAGACCTGTTTGAAGTTCCACCTGCTGAGAGAACTTCACTCAAGAAACGTTGTTGGACTCCTCCCTCAAGGCCGGCGGGTTCAGGAGCCAGGGGCCGCTGTGCGTTAAAGTCAACATCACAGAATCAGGGAAGTCTTTGTGCTTGGGAGCCATTTTAAATGTGTTTTTGAAGCTGACCTTTGGCAGGTCAACACAGCTCCGCATTCAGGACAGTGACCCTAGTGAGAGCAACTGTAGAACTAGTTTTCTACCATTTTTTTGTTTTTCTTCACTGTTTGAGTGACCTGCTCTGGCTACCTGTGAACATTTATAAGTCAGTGACTTATTTCACAGCTTAAAATGTCAACCCTCTTACCTTAAGAATTAATTATTGAAAAGCAGTTTCCTGATCTTAAAGCAACACAATGTAACTTTTGGCTCACTGTCTTCATGTGGAAGAACATTGTGTTGGTTGTGCTTCGACTTTGCATGGGTGAATGTTGTTAGGAAATGTAAAAAAAAAGATGTCATTGGGGCGGTTAAGTCTTACGCTGTTGTTTTGAGTAATTGGAATCATTGTGGCTTTCAAATGAATGACGTACAAAAGTTTACAAGTTGTCGGCTCTGAGCCTCAGACCTCAAAGGCAACAAAAACACAGGATCAAGAGAGAATCCGTTTAGATGAAAAGGTTCGCAAGTTGACTAATTAGACAGCTGAAGATGTTGTTCATTTGGTAACCCATTAGATTTATAATGGATGCTAAATTGGTCCGTCCTTGCAAATAAAATCCAGACCAGTACTACAACAACCCAAAATGAAATGAATGGCCCTTTACAATAGCTAAAAGTCCCTTTAAAGGAAGATTTATTCACTTGGCGTCCATATTTGCAATGCCTCCAGGCAGTTATTTTGGGCATGCAAGTCCTGTCTAATTGAATAGTGAGATCACGAAGCCACAGCAACTGCTTGTTACACTTGCATTTAAATAACTTTTTGGTAACACTTTAATTTAGGGACCAGTTCTCACTATAATCTAGTTGCTAATTAGCATGCATATTACTAGCATATTGGCTGTTTATTAGTACCTCTAAAGCACATATTAATGCCTTATTCTGCTATTATGTTATTCTGCTTATTACTATTAATAAGCAGCAAATTAGGAGTTTATTAAGGCAGAAGTTGTTGTTAATAGTTAGTTAATAGTGGGAATTGGTCCCCGAACTAAAGTGTGACTAACATTTCAAATTAGTAACAAAATCGGATAGGAACTATCCCATAAATTGATTTTCTTATACTGTTAGAGAGCTACATGGTTATCCATTAGTTAAATAAAGTATCTTACCTGTTGAGTAAGGAAGAAGCCATCACTGGGATTGTTTGTAAAATATTTTAAATCTCGCCATCTCTAAATAAGCCATGCTAATGTTGATTTGGGTTTTATTACGGACTCTGTTGCTTTCCCATTTTGATCGGCCGTTTACATGGTTCATGGTCACTACTATGAGTACCAAACTCTAATTAATTTGCAGCTACATGTCAACTAACTTTCATTATAGTATTAGTAGGCTGTTAGGTTAGGTTTGGTGTATTGATAATAAGTTGATATTTTTTTGCAAAGTTACTTAGTAGATTATCTGTTGGTGGACCATCAAAATAAAGTGTTAGCAGATATTAAACAAACAGTCTACTAACACTCTAACACTAACAGATATTAGTGGAATATCTAAACCGGGCTATCAAAATGAAGTGTTACTCTGAACTTTGCTATAAAAAGGCAACACTGTTACCTCAATGCATTGTTTGCAGGGTTATCAATAACAGACACAGTGTGTAAAGTGCAAAGCCTCAGAGAGGGGAGAGTGAAGAAATGGTTTGATAAGTGATAAGCAAGCATTAATTTCAAAGACTGACCTCTAGCTGACATGTATAGTAAAACAACGGTTAGGCTATATTGCTACAGTATAGTTACACAAATGAGTACTGAGTAATATTAATTAACAACATGTACTTATAGGTTTAGAGTTAGTTGCTTTTAATTTACTGTTACTAATATAGTAATGTAACATGTAACAAATATGTAAAACAAAGTTAACTAAATAACTAATAACTATTAAAAAATTAAAATTTGTAGAAATATCAGCATTAAAATCTCTTTCTAATAACCACCTTATAGTGTCATGACACTGACAAAGCTAATAATGTATAATTAACTGTCAAACTGCACTGAAAAAAATGTTTAATTCATCCAATTAAAAACATTTTGGGTAATGATTCACATCTATATATTTTTTAACTTGAGCAAAATTAAAAATAAATAACTTGCCCAAAGGGAAGTGAAATTTTTGTTTGAGTGTGTCAACCTTTGAATTCATAGTTAATTATGAATATGTTTAAATTCAGTTTGAGATGGCACAATGTAATTTAGTAGCAGTTTATGTATCTAATAGAATATCTGAAGATTTAAATTATCAAAAAAAAAAAAATGGAAAATAACTACTTTCATAGAGATATACTTGTTTTTCAGCTACATAATATAAATTAACATTTTTGAATACTAAAACATTTGTAGAAATACATTAAATGTTTCTAATAAATATATTTTAGAGTGACCACAAATGCAAGGATAGCTATAACTGTAAAACAATCAACCGTGATACTGAAAAGTTTAAACTCAACTTATACTGAATTAACCTGAGGTAATAGAAAAAAAAAAAGAAAAAAAAATCTTCTTAAAAAATCTTACACTCATAGAAAACTCTAAAGACATTCTTTGTAAAAAGTTTTAACTTGCTCAACAATTTAAAAATAAAAGCATACCCTTTTCGAAATGGAAAAGGCATCCGCTTCACACAATGACCCTTGTATATTCTGAGGGCAACAGCATGTTTGGTATGATTGGTCTGAATTCACTGTGCTTTATTTCCTGTGTCCTGTTTGCAAGGAGTCATCTATCAAATCCAAACAGACAACAGAATTTGGCCCCATGCTGAATCCCTGAGAAGAGGAAGCCATCGCTCATGACAAACACACAGTAACATTCATTCGACATGTGTGTTAAAACCTAACGTGTGTGTGTGTGTGTGTTCTCAGCTGAGGTATTCATTTTCTCTCATTCTCTTTGATGGCATGTACTGGACTTCCAGACCCCTGTTACGCGGTCTCCCGCAGTGGGGTCAACTCCAGCAGGCCACGAAGTCTCTTAGTCTCCACGTCGTTCTCTCTCGCGGGAGCTCTGGGCGAGTTGGGGCTTGTACCGCCACCAGCCCAGGGTCCCGTCTCTTTTCTCTTTAGCTCACACTCGTGTCTTGACTCTAATGGCTCTCTTAGCACACTGGAAGCGCTGAGGTGGAACATGTTTAGCCCCTTGCTGTTCTCAGGTTGGACGAAGACAGGACACACTCTTTTAGGACCCCCCCTGAGTTTAGCAGGCCACTGCAGTGCCTGAGGTAAATCTATCTGCTCCCTGTTATCCATCTCTCTCATCTGGCCCTGTTTATCCACGGGACCGGGGCCGCCGGTGTATGTGTTTACGGCTTTGCCTGTGTTTCCTCTTGATACTGGGACCCAAACACATAAGGGCATTGCTTTAACACCTCAGTTCAGCACTACAGGCAAATTGAACCATCTGCTTTTGTTTTCTTTAGTTTTATATTATATTTTAGCATCCATTTGAGGCAGGCAAATGTTGATGTTATGGAAAAAGAATAGAGTGAAATGCTGAATGCTGTCCATTAAGTCTGAGATGAGATGTAGAAGTAATGGAGAGGTTTTCCCTCTCTCGGGGGCGACTGACGGGAGATCTGAGGTGAATACATGTGAAATGCAGCGACTGAGAGGGAGCGCGAGTGAAATGGGGGTAATGAACATTGCCATGGGCAGTTAGGTCAAGATGTGAGGGAAACGATGTCAATTAAGGTGGGCAGAATGACTTTTAAACAGTCTAATTTACAGCCTGGACAAGTGGAGGGAAATGTGAAGCTTGTGAAGCATGGCAAAAGAAGAACGGTCATTTGGAGGTAAAAGTCAAACGCCAACGGCTTGTTTATGGAAATGCAGAGTAGTGTGGAAATCAACTTACGGATGATGTTAAAATGTCACTTTATACTGGAACATAAAAGAGTATTAAAGACACCGTGAAAGTGCTTAGTTTTCTTTCTTGTGTTGACATACTTCCTATTGAAACAAGAAGAAAATGTAGGTCATATCGGAGGGTGTCTCCCTTTTTTTAGATAACTAATAGACTTTAGTTTACATCTCAGCCATAAGCCATGATTTTCTATTTGCTGTTACTAGTCAGTGACAGATATGGAGGTCTGCAATATCTAAAGATTGTTTTTCGTTAGCATTACCATTCATCTTCATATTTATCTTCCAAAATCTTAAGAAAAAAAGTAAATTCTTAAAATAAATTCGAAAACGTTTATCAGAATGTGTCTTCACTGTAAAAAATGTAATTGTAAGAGTTATTTCTACCTGATTTAACCCATTTATTTCTCCCCCTCTCTCTCTCTTTATTGGAATAATATTTGTTTTCTTAAGTGCAACAGTTTTAATGGATGACGTTTTTGTTATATATTCAATCACCGTTACTGTATTGTCTTTTTTTCTGTCTTGTCTATTCTGCTGTAATGTCTAAAGTTCTCCTTGGGTATAAAAAAAAAAAATTGCTGATAGAATTTTTTTCTCCAATAAAGCCAGTTAATTTAGATATTACCTCTTTTTTTGTATTGCTTAAAAGGACACAAACCTCTTCATTACACAAAGCTTAATATAGCTTAACCAAAGAAAAGTATCTTATCCAAAGTGTTATTGGTTTAGAACAACATGAGGATGACTAAATTAAGACATGATTGGCATACAAGTTAGTCTCAATCTCAGATGTCACGCCCACAGACCATTCATTGGCTGAACATCTGATGCGTATGGCACGCAAAATTGGAAACACTTCAGGAGTTTCGACATCCTCATCTGATTGGTTGAATTCTACAGAATTGCCGGTAGATGTGTGTGTCATGTTCTTTAATATTCCTTCTGGAAACAAAGATGCTGTGGCGCCAAACCTTCTCACGAAAGAAGAAAGCCGTCGTGTTTACAACTGGGACAATGAGCGCTTATTAGGTTCAACTAAACGCTAGATTTTCAAAAGTATATGAAATATGTAAAGTTTGCAGCATAGACTCTTTAAAATATGTCCAAGAGTTTTACACTGTTCCCCACTGTTATTGTGGGGACATTTCCACGTCCCTAAACATGACGCGACTCAAAACGATACGTGATTGGTTGCTTTCCATTTCAGTCTCATGTCCTCTTGGGTGGACCTTGACCATTCAAAGCGGCCAAGGTTTCCAGACCTTCTGCCATCAGTCTGAAGGTCTGGCTACGCGAGAGACTATATAAAAGCTAACACACTTCAGAATAAAAACCACAAAACCCCAGTGATTTTATGTTGAACTATTTTCATTTAGCTGATCAGGCACAAATGGTACAGTTTTTTATAACTGGAGCCTCTTTTACT
The DNA here is from genome assembly GCF_001515605.1 of Sinocyclocheilus anshuiensis. Classification (NCBI taxonomy): domain Eukaryota; kingdom Metazoa; phylum Chordata; class Actinopteri; order Cypriniformes; family Cyprinidae; genus Sinocyclocheilus; species Sinocyclocheilus anshuiensis. The sequence goes on along the minus strand of NW_015540842.1, from coordinate 1,682,201 downwards.
GTAATTAGTTTCCACATCTGTCAAACTTTTGAAGCGTATTTGCTATTCAGATTTAGCTCCTCAGTGCCAATGAGCAATTTTTAAAAGGTCATGGTTATTTGTCGTCACGCTGCTTTTCACAAAACAGATGGAGACCATCTGAGTCGACATTTTTCAATTATAAAAGGAACACAAACAAACAATGGGGGTAGGACATATATACTCACATATTCATACAATATGCAAACACTGTGTTTTACACACGCAAGGCTGTAAAAGCATAAATAATATTTTATTTCGTCTGTGAAAACGCTTTTATTAGTTGAAGCTTTACTGTCTCCAAGAAAGAAAAGAGGATTGATAGTGATGAGCGATGGCCTATTGCAACACAAAAAGTTGCTTTCGACTTATAAACATGACATTATTGCAATAATCTGTAGAATGTGGTCTTAGATCAAAATCTACAAAATGTGTTTGTATTTAGTAATTGTTAATTATAAACCGCTGTCTGATTGTATAACATGTACTGGGACTCATGATATTCGCTTTTATCCACTGATGGCGAGTCAGAGTTGAGAACCCATGTTGAGTTTTATTGTTCAATATGTCTAGCGAAATATGACTAAACAAGACACACCTGAAAGTAATCAAGACAATGAACCAATCACAACAAGACACATGAAGCAAAGGAAGCACATGGCAATTTCATATGAGGGGCACAGGGAATCACGACAAAACAAGAAACATGAGCCGTGTTCACGCCATGTCGTAATTACCATAATTCTGAGATGTAAACACGTGACGTTCTACTTAAGTAGCGCCTATATGTGACTCTGGAGCACAAAAGCAGTCTTAAATCGCTGGGGTATATTTGTAGCAATAGCCAAAAATACATTGTATGGGTCAAAATTACAGATTTTTCTTTTATGCCAAAAATCATTAGGCTATTAAGTAAAGATCATGTTTCATGAAGATATTTTGTAAAGTTCCTACTGTAAATATATCAAAACTTAATTTTGATTAGTAATATGCATTGCTAAGGACTTCATTTGGACAACTTTAAAGGCGATTTTCTCAATATTTAGATTTTTTTTTTTGCACCCTCAGATTCCAGATTTTCAAATAGTTGTATTCCAACAATGGAAACCTTATTTATTCAGCATTCAGATGTATAAATCTCAATTTCAAAAAATTGACCCTTATGACTGGTTTTGTGGTCCAGGGTCACATATGAATCTGAATCGGACATATGGTACAAGCCGTAGCTCTCAGAACATTCTGAGCTTACAAGTTGTAATCACGAGTCAAGTTCTGGAGCATGTGAGTGCTTTGGCGTTGATAGTGTTGCCATAGAAAAGCATAATTCAGAGTACAAGTAGAAAGTCACATGTTGACATCCTAGAATTATGGTAATTATGACATGGCATGAATGCAGCTATGACTATGACAAACTTTAAAATAAAAGACATGATAACATGTACTTAAACAAAATCTAAAACAGATGTGACAAAATGTTTTTTTGTTTTACATAAATTGAGAGCAGCAAATGATTTACTCTTACAAAAAAGAATTCAACATGTATTGTCCAATATATTTTATGCAGTAAGCATGCTAGAAAAAAAATATCTTATAATATACTTGCTTGGAATTAAATTGGCCCACTTTTTAGTTTGCAAAAATTTACTTTTATAAAAAATAATTTATTTTGTATTCCAACTATACTGTGAACTATACTGCAAGTGAACTTAAAGATATGCTGTGATTTTACTAGCTATATACGTCTATTCAAAAAATTTGTTTATGAAAGTAAACTTTGACATATACTCTCATTAAACTACTAGATTAATAGTTTTATATGATAGTTATACCTGTAAGTTTTCTTTAAGTGAACTCTACATCATACTAATAGTTTACTATTTAGCTATTATTTGTGCACTTCAATAATACTACTAAGTTGTATACTTTTTACACTTGAATTTTACTGTACCTTTACCTGCTTTAATAGACTTAACGTTAACCACTATGTACACTAACAGTAGATTTATGTCAGTGGTTTATTTATTACACAAAGATACTTTATTGTTTTGTGATGAGATTTAAAATGATATATTCTTGTAATGGCTTATAATAAAAGCCAGTAGCCTATGAAACACGTCTGTTACAATACTGTTACAATCTCAATAAAATCAGCCAAATTTGTTTTTTGTGTAGTTTAACTGCACTACGTGCATAAACACATGCATGTGTCACAAGGCAGTTTTTAGAAAGTATTGCATGATACATAACCAGTTATGTGAATATATACAGTTAGACACATGAGATCCGCCTCATATTCCATCATGCAACACTAGCCCAGCCCCCCCACACGCCATGTATGCTATGAACATATGGTAAAACGCTGCAGTCATCCTGCATATGGTCACCCATGAGATCCATGCACTCTTTGCCTCTCTCTGCAAGACTGGTGCAAAGTAAAACCAGCAAAAAAATAAACAGTCAAAAGAGAGAGGTTAAAAAAAAATCAACCTTTCATACAATAACAAGCCATTTCAGCCATTTTGAGTGACAAATCAGCATGGTGCATGGCACAGGTTTCCCGAACGATGGAGGAAGGATCTGACAGCCGTTTGAAAACGTCCTCAGAGAACGGCTTCCTCTCTCGCTCCCCCACTCGTAGGGGTGCTGGGCCGCCATGGCCCCTCACAAAGGGAGAAGACATTATGTTCTGTTCCAGTCCTCTGTCAGAGCGCAGAGTGCTGATTTAGACATAACGAACAGAGACACAGATGCTGGAGTCAAGCTCTTCCTGTGTATGACAGAAGGAGGAGCAGAACGCCAAGCAGCCAGGCCGGAGCTGACGCTGGCCGATACTCAAACCTGCCCACGATCTGCTCGCACTGGCATGAGCATAAGCACACAACACGCATCGTGTGTTTTTGAAAAAAATCAAACATACCGAAAAATAAATAAATAAGTGTAGTTGACACATAAATCCACAAATGTCTACATATTCAAATACCACTTAGAAAGAAGTTTGGTGATTCTAGATGGTAATATCGTCTGGTACTTTTGTGGAGCACAATCAGTATTATTTATCATCTTTAAAACTTTAAAACAACCTTAAAAATGTGAAATATACAAACTAAAGTTAGGAAATAGTTTAATATATAATTTATAATTTTATAATATAGAATTTTACACATACACTACTAATAAAAAATGTGGTCTGTAAGAATTTTATTTTAAATAAATTACTGATCAAAAGTATCAGTGAAGACATTTGTTACAAAAAATATTAATAATGTTTCATATAATATTACATTTTTTTTAATTTTTTTTTACATACATGGTGTCCACATAAGTAAGTAAATAAGCAAGCAAGCGGCACAATGGTTTTCAACATGGATAATAATAAGAAATATTTCTTGACCAGTTAATTAGTATATTGACACACTGAAGACAGAATTAATGGCTGCCAAAAATTCAGCATTGCATCACAGGAATAAATTATATTTTAAAATATATAAAACATTTATATCAGTTTTTTTTTTTATTGCAATAATATTTCACAATATTACTGATTTTACTGTATTTTTTCAAATCAAACAAATGCAGCCTTGCTAAGCATAAACATCGTCTTCTTTCAAAAACAATAAAAAGTCTTACTGATCTCAAAACTTCTGAACTGTGTATTATTATGTTTATGTTTATGTTTATTATTAACTGTTTATATTCACCCCACGTTATATTGGTATACAACATTAAATGCAAGCACGTAAACATAAGAGATTAGAACAAGACGTACATGTTGTTAAATTAATTCACAGGAAATGTAATCCACAGAATTTTACCTTATTAGAGAAATGCAATGTTGGGAAAAAAAAAGGATACTTCTTTCTAAGTGCATGCACTCAGAAGCACATGTACACACACAAATTCAACTCGTGTTACTGTTAAAAAAAAAAAAGTTGCATAAAGCAACTACACACACCACAGACAGACACGCATGAAAAGACATACACACAACACACAGAGAAGTATGCTCCATCTCACGTTAACTCATTCAGGCAGCTCAGAAACATTTTTAAAACGTTTACAAACCCATGATGACTCAATCTTGAGACGGGTTAGTCATTTCTGCTATAGCTGGTATCAAAAGCGCTCTGAGGAACGCTGTGAAAAGTACCTCAGAAATAACTGTAACAAGCATCCCCCAGAGGACTCACTCTTATTTAACTGCTAAATTTACCCGAATGTCATCTGGCGTCCCAGAGGGAATCGCTTTCCATTTCTGAACGCCGCACACATGCTTGTAGCTGCTTTGCTCTTCACAACATCTGCGGCTGATGCAGCGGAGCAAGTTTAGCTCCACCACCCAGTGAGAGGCGCATAGACCCCATCAGTAAATCTAACGGCTTACCACCATCAGAAAGACAAGTTACTTACAGTCCGGCCAACTGTGTGTGCAGCGACCGTGTGTCTGCGTGAGAATGTTACAGCCAAAGAATTTACAACACAAATCTTGACACAATCCAAAAAGTAATTGAGATATCACATCAACACACCAATTATGACCATAAAACATCTGTGAGATGGAAATGTGTCATGAATACGTTTGTTTTTCAGTTCACTGTGCTAAAAAATGTGGTGGTCAGGAATTCCAGGAAGTCCAATGGTTGTTTCCATCATAACATAGAAATGTAAGCATAACTAATCAGAATACAAAGCTTAATAGAATAAAATAATAATAATAATTAAGAAAAAATTGAGGTCAGTTTCCTAAAATATCTGTTAAATAGGAAAAAAGAAAATATTGGCCAAGTAAATCTTTGAATCCCACTGCTTTCAAAGTTTAAATGAGCAAATCAATAAATACATAGATACATTTTAACAGTGCAAGACAACTTTAAATCTAATTCAGAAATTTCTAATTATTGGGGAAAGAATAGCTATTTAGCTAATAAGTTATGTTTACACAATATAACATTTTGAGCTGTTTCAAATTCTTGTCTCTTTTGCCAAGTAAAGCTAGCGGTATGAAAAGAAAGCTTTTTTGCCTCATTTTTAGATATGTCAGAAAGGCAAACTTGTCAGTTACGCACTGAGATGCCTTGCTGAGATGCCTAACTTTGTTAGTGTGCTGACTCTGTCAATTTCTCTGAAAAGACTTCAAGCTGCTTAGATAAGGTTGACACTAAAATGGCACTTTTGGTATGTGCAGAAATATTGGAATGTATCCAATGCATGAGTATATGGATATTCTCAGCAGAATGCAGTGTTTAAAGTTATTTGCATGTTAAAAAAAGAAAGAAAGAAAGAAAAGAAATGCAACTAACCATAATTCTGCTGCCTTCAAGTGCATCCAGAAACTCATACCTCCGAGTCGTACAGTGAGTAACGCATTCACTGAAGTAGCTAGAACAAAACAACAAACATGTATATTGTGAGCAATAAAACCAAATAACTACTGAATCTATCTTTCAAAATAACTATCTGAATTCAAAATGACAATTATTAATTTCATAACTCATGTACAGTATATATGTAGCCTATTAAAATTAAAATAGAATTAGCTATTTAGTTCACATGCATTATTTTATATACACTGGTGGTCAAATGTTTGAAATAATTAAGACTTTTTGTTTATTTTTTATTTTTTGAAAGAAGGGTGAATTTATTTGATAAAAAAATACAGTAAAATATTAATTTATGAAATATTACACTTAAAATAGTGGGTTTCTATTAAAGCTATTTTAAAATGTAATTTATTTCTCTGATTAACGCTGAATTTTCAGCATCATTTCTCCAGTCTTCAGTGTCACATGATCCTTCAGAAATCATTCTGATATGATATGTATATATATACACAGACCCTACACTGAATGGCAATGTATCACATTTTCCACAAAAAAATATGAATCAGCACAAATGTTTTCAACATTGATAATAATCGGAAATGTTTCTTGAGCAAATCAGCATGATTTCTGAAGGACCAATTGAAAGGCACCATAAAAAAAACGTGAATACATATTTGTGGCCACTTGTGAGCTTGGAACTCATAATTACGACATTTCCATCTAAACTTGACAGGTAGACAGTGACTGCTTTTTGTCCAATCAAACTCTACAGTAGTTTAGAGAAAATGAATCTATCACAACCACTGTAGATATAAATAGAAATGCTAATGGATAGCTTTCTACAGGTATTACAAACATCCTGAGGTAAAAAGAGGTGGGATATTAGGCTGCAAGTAAATAATATGTTAAGAATCTCCAATCAGATTGAACTACATTTGCATTGATGAAAATCTTTGAATGTAAACATTGTTAGCGAGAACAGGAAAGCAGGACAAAAGGGTTAGGGAGGAGAAAAACAAGCTGTCGGAAATGAGCAAAAGAGAGAGAGAGAAATGAGAGAATGTAGGGAAAAGAGAGACATTAGTGGCTTCAACCAGCTGCCAAATGATGGTTGTGATTGCCGGAGTTGGAGTGTAGAAACAGAAGGTGTGAGGGGTGATTATCCAGCCTCCATCCCTGATGAACAGATGTTAATAACAAAGCAGCACATTCATTGTGTTTAATAGCCAAATGCAGGAGGCTAGGCTGGGCCTATCTCTCCTCCTCTCCCAGAGAGATGGGCTTGGTGCGCTCGCGTTGGCAGCTAGCTAGTCATAATGAGCCAGATATTTGCAAGAAAAGGTAATGATAATCAGTCACAGAGCTGAACGCAAACACAGATGATGGAATCGTGGAACGCAAAGACGGAGATGCAGACGTTGTGCCCTTTCGTGCTTTTTTTTATTGTATTTAGCCACATCCTAAATGATAAGTTATAAAAACCGTGTGAGGTAGTTGCTAATTGTAGCATTCAGATGGAGTTGCTCACAGTGTGGCCTCGTGTCAAGAATGACGTCAACATTGAAGGATCTTTGGAGACCAACCAAGGATGTGAAAGCAAATGGGTTTGAACCGCTTTCCTCATGAAACGACACACCGAGGCGACTGATGCAGGCAGGCACAACGAAGGGTTAACAGGCTGTGCAAAAACACATTACGGCAGCATCCGTGTTTAGCTTGTTTATGAAAGATAAAGTGAACACCCAACAGCTGCAAATGAAATGCCATTCCATGTTCCATAAGAGTACACAATTTACTTATAAAACATTAAAATGCCACCAAACGCCATGAATTATTGAAACGGTGCAGATGCGGCAAATTGAATAGCTTTGCTGTGTTTCTCTGAGCAGGAAGGCTCCATTCATCATGCAACTATTGTGTCTTTGTCTTGTAATTCAGCATTTTATTTGCTGTACTAGCGTAGAGGCAAGTTTCTGTAGCTCAATCACTGGATTGGGTTCGAATGCTTCTAAAACGTATAGCTTGAATGCTATGCGAGTCGTTTTGGATAAATGCATCTACCAAATACGTTCATCCAAATTCGTCCAAGGAAGCGAAAGGGTGTCAGTGGTGACGTCTCCTGACCTTCCTAGGTAAAGGACATTCGCAAGGTGGAAAGGCAGTATTTTATGCCAGATGATCCCACACTTATGCTCTTGAAATGATGCCTTGTGTCCAATAAGAAGAGGCCGTGGTAGTGGCTGCACTTGAGAGATAAGGAGGCAGGGCAGGCGCTCTGACTGGTAGGTCTTTGTAAGGGCTAAATGTCCTTTATTGTGTCAGTCAGATTACAGAGTGTGAGGACCACAGAGAGACGGATGATTAGATGAAGGACTCATGCCTGTCTAAGTGTTTCTTCCGCGTGACATACAAAGGGCACTCTAGAAAATGCTAAATGTTTTGCATAATGATTTTCAATTATGCATAAACATTCAGAATGTGAGAGGGGGTCAGACAGCAGATTTGTTTCCGTTTGAAGGTGTTAAATGAACATGTGGCTTTTGTGTGTGTGTGTGTGTGTGTGTGTGTGTGTGTCACAGCCGATGAGAGATGCTTGACACATGTTTCTTTAATCTACACACGTACATGTATCTCTGATTGCGTTGAAGATGAAGGAGCTGGTGCACGCTGTCAGAATCAGGCCATAATGGTCAGAAAAAAAAAATAAATAAATTATATATATATACACTAAACAAAATTATAAACGCAACACTTTTGTTTTTGCCCCCATTTTTCATTATCTGAACTCAAAGATCTAAGACTTTTTCTATGTACACAAAATATATATGTATATGTATGTATCAGATATTCCTGTATGTGAGCCTCAAGAATGTAATTTACACATTTCTTGTGTAAAACTAGTCAAAAGTTTGGACGTGTCTGAAATAATAAATCTTGTTATCGAAAAGACAATGACTAATTGGTACTAGTGTATTTTTCTCAAAAGTAAATAATGTGAAATCTATCCAAAAGGCATTGGCAGAAAAGTGTAAATCCCTTGCATTTCAAAGAATCACAGCTATTTACTCTGCAAATTAAAATTGGTCACCTAAACACATATACCATAGTTATAGTCATAGCTACAGTTATGCATATTGAACTTAACTTATAATTCTATATGCAGTGTTTAAATTGGTCCAGGGCCGTCCTGGGCTGAGCCCCGGCACATAGACTCCAGGGCTAGACATTAACGCTTCATTAACGCCAGACAAGTAACGTGATTAAAACACCAGTAACCAAAAATAACTATGTAAACACCAAAATACCATAGAGCCCCCCCACATAACAAATCCCAATTTAACCCCTGTCTATATGTTAATGGAAAGTGAACAAATGGACATTACTAAAACAAAAAATCGTGCATAATTTCTTCTTTGAGGAAAATAACTGAATTCAGCTCAGGACAATTATTTTTTATAGCTTTGTCAGGGGTTTTGCATTCTAGGGTTAAATATATAACTAATAAAATTTAAAGCAATCAATTGATACATATAATATCAGTATATTTATTTTATTTATTTATTTTTTCAGGCAGACAATATTAAAAATGAGGTGGCTGATGTGCAGCACAACAACATTAGGGATCGGTTTGTCAGTTGTTCCATATCAAACAATCTCATAATATTATTTAATGCAGTTGTATTTTTCAGTGTAAATGATTAAATTTGATAACGTATAGATAATCACATTATTACAATTGAATTTATAGATCAAATGTAAGCATTTGAAATGAAAGTATTAATGAGGTTAGTGGGAAAATGCCCTCTATAAAGGTAAACAAATGCCCTTGGATAAAATATAAAAAACATGCAGATTTATATGTCACAGCTGGTCAGTTGTTCCATATCAAACACATGTACAGTATAGCCAGATTTCATAATTTTCAATTTATTTATTTTTTTTTGTGTCTATTCAGAATGAATTCTTGTTATTTTGAAAAGTCCAGTTAAGGATGAATCAACTTTGTATCCTACTTTTTGATAGTAGAGTAGTGAAACAATTTCACACATATCATTAACCCCAACTGTGGATGAACAGAAAGGAGATTAGAAGAAAGGACTCCAGAATCTTAAATTTCACTTCATCCATTTCTGGTGTTGAAAAAAAAATGGCAGCACCAGACAAAAAAAAAAAAAAAAAAAGAAAGAAAGAAAATGGCATCCTTCAACTGTATGCTGCGTCACATCGCAAAGGGCACTTGCAGTGTCGAGAGCTTCGTTGATTTTAATGCGTGCGATCTTGTTTTGTTGCGTCGCGCTGCTCGCATTCGCAGTCTTAATGATTTCACAACTGTGTTTTTTTCTTCCACAGTGGCGAAGAACATTGAACGCATCACAACATTGTAACAGGGGTCATGAAACATGAATAACCCAGAGCAGCACGGAGCCATTCCGATTTCATGATGACAACGAGGTTTCTCTCAATATTCACACCAATACAATTGAACAAAGTGAAAGAGATGAGGGAAAGGGGAGAAAAAAAGCACCCTGATGAAAGTGGAGGCCGTTATTTGAAATTGAAAGAATATGAGGATAGTTAGTGGCTGTATTCCCAGCGGATGCCTGGCTGTCAGGGGTGTGGAGCTCCACTGTTTAATGTACACTCATGCTCCATCACCCTTCCCGTTCCATTATTCCAATCTCCAAACTGCCGTTTCATGCACACTTGGGCCGATCCCATGCTGCTCCCGCTATTTATTGAATACATTTTTTACTCCAAAAACATTTTTCCACCTGAGCTGCCACTTACAACTTCCGTAGCCATGAAAGCATGCAAGAGGGAGAGAAAGAGAGGAATAGATGAAGAGGGAGGCAGATAAAGAGAAAAAGAAGGAGAGATGAGGAAGCAAGACGGATCCCTCTGCTCGGTGACGGCGTCCATTTGTTTGACTCGCATCTTGAGTTGACGCGGGTGAGCTAACACGGAATAAACTAAAAGAGAAGTCGTTTATTTCCTTTTTCTTTTTTATGTATTGTAGGAGGCCATCAACGCTCTCTCTTTCTTGTCCTCATGAAAAATAAAAGTGGGGAATAGGTTGTCCCCAGCTGTGAGGAGATGTTCAGAAATCATAGAGAGGGTAAGTACACACAGCCTGGTCCATTATTCAATACCAATGCACTAGATCAATTTTAAAGAGTGCTGATAAAAACCACACTGATTGTGGATTAAGCTAGAAACATATGTTTAGTGAGAACGCAAATGCAAATACTTGGTACGATGCACAAACTCATTGCACATAACGTTTGTTATGGGCTGTGACCGTGACAGACCCCAGGACTCAAGGGGGCGACATACTTTCCTTCAAAGGTCTGTGCCATCAAACCACATGTTATTATGCAGGTTGCCGTATATAGACATTTCAATAGCTGCTCAGCAAAACATTCTTCAAAGTGGCCCTCTGAAAGAGAAAACTTACCATAGAATAAGACAACTGGTATTAATGTGGCTAGCTATAAACAAGTTAACAATCTGAAATAAGTTACCTTTATGCAACTTAGCAAGAAACTGTTTCTTTGCCATGACAGTAGTTGTTGACCTCAAAGACAAAACTGACTGTAGAAAGTTCAAGCTAGCTATAACGCTTCACATGTTGGCAGATGAATTAAATTAGCTTAGCTTTATCCAATTTAGCATGATTTCTTCAAACTGTTTCGACAGTTTACACTAATCCTAAGTATTCAAGTAGCTAGCTGTAAACCTGTTGATAGTTTAATTAACCAAGGTTAGCTCTAACTATAAGTTGGCTAAACTAGGTTAATTAAACTATCAACAAGCACACTTTTGTTTCTCCGCCAGTTATACAAAAAGAGAAAACTGACCTTAAATGATGAAACCTGGTATATGCAGTAGCTAAACATTTCGACAGTTTGCGTAATTTAACTTAGCTTTATCTAACTTCACAAGATTCTGTTCATAAGAACTGTTTCTCTAGCATGACAGTTTACACTAATGCCAATTCAGTGATGAGCATGTTGATAGTTTAATTAACCTAACTTCAATAAGAAGTAAACTTTTGCTTACTTACTATGAAATAATATACTTTAAAAGAATATTTACATAATTTCGTACCAAATGTAATGTTTTTGGAATGCATTTAAATTAAGATTTATTATGGTTAATTTATGTATTAACTGACATTCAGAGTGCTTTTTAAGGTATAGTCCACAAATTTAAATTCTTGAATCATTTACTCACCCTCAAGTTGCTCCAAACCGGTATGAATTTCTCTCTTCTGTTGAACACAAGTCATTTTAAAGAATGCTGGTAACCAAACAGTTGATGGTAACCATTGACCTTTTCATCCATACTTTGGAATTCAATGTCTACCAACTAGCCCTTTGAGCACATTGTTACATGTTATTGCGTAATTATTTCTATTGTCTTTGAAATATGCTTAAAGTGTACTGCCAAATGTACTGACAATCATTTATGATAATATCAGTTCTGTTGGATGTCATGTATTTAAATGCATTTGTAATTACACCTTTTAATTTAGTACTTTTTAAATGATATTAACTTAAAATGTAATATCAAATAACACACACTACAGTTAAAATTATAATGAAGTACTTAATATGTGCTTATTTAAAGAACAACAAATTATGATTATGAGATTATGAAAATAAAATAAAATTTACATTTAATAAATGTTACTTTTAAAATGTACTATTAAAAAATAAAACATTTAATTTGACATTTTTACATTATTACTCTTTTATATAAACTGTATGTACTTAAGATAATGTACTTAGTCATTAAAGTTTACTCTCTTTAAATACACTTAAGTGGCCTTTTATTTCATTTACATTATCTGCAAGTAATGCCCCATTTCAAGTAGCTAGCTATTTTATGTTGACAGTTTAATTAATTAGCAAAGTTTCAACTAACTTAGCATTTAACGCTAATGCTCACTATTGCACCCCTTACGGCTATGCTGAGAATGCGTCTTGCATTGAATTACAAATTGTGTTTTGACACATTTCAGAATGCAGTGAAATCAAGCTTGCATAGCTTGTCAGTTTCATTCATGTACTGGTGTAGAGTATGTTTCAGGCCAGTCAACAAGAACTTTGCAAGGTTTATTTTGTTAAAGTATAGATGTTATGGGTGTAATTGGTGTGTGTGCTTTGGCAGGTGGAGAGAACGCGGCTTTTCAGATGCAGTCTAACCCTATCACACACAGGTCAAAAGCAGAAGGGGAATGATGTGACACTTATTCCACCAGCGCTCGGCCCTGCTTTGTAATGGCTCTGAAAGCGACGCTTTCCAACAGAATTACACAGGCTTTGTGTAAATAATCAAGGGCTGACCTGTGGGGTTAAACTCCGTAATTGAAGTGATACTTCAAAGCGACGACCACCACCTTCAATAGATACTGTGTATGTGTGAGTGTGGAAAAAGAGGGGACCATTTGAGAGGGACAGCATCCAATGTGTGTGTGTGTGTGTGTGTGAGTGTGTGTGTCCGTTTGATTGGACAGGGACGGCTCTGTGGGAAGGTCTCATCTCCCCTACAGCTGCTCTCTCCATATCCATCTCATCATTTTTTCCGCTCTGTCCCTCTTTCTCATCTCCTCTCACTCATTAAATGAGTGACACAAATGCAACATTAAGTTGCGTCGAGGCCACAAATGGATAAATAAAATCAAATGATCTGATGTAATGTATTCTTTTCCACCATTGCACAAATGTGTATTGAGAGTCATTTTCCTGGTTGTGGAATGACTGTCTTCAATGACATTTTCCACATGCATATAGATGACGACACTTTTCACTGCATGTTAAAACAAAAGTTTTAACTTGTAAATAATGCAGGCAGTATTTAAATGGGCCTGGCCACACTAAAAGTGCTTTTGTGATCATCTCAAAGAGAACACATTGCAACGCCATAACATAATGTGTTGACAAAGAAACGTCTGTGGTTGAAACGAAGACCTAACACCTTTTCATTAATATTCATTAATGTCACTGGGGGAATTTATCATCATTTATCAACATTTAAGGCTAATTATTATGACTGACGTGATGGGTAAATGAGGTCAATACAAAGTGTCAAAAACATTACAGACACTGATTTACAGAGGAGTTTAGCATATAGAGAGCTTTTTAGCATGCTGTTTCGCACAGAGGCCCGGTCAAACACAAAAGCGAAAATCAATAAATGACGTTGATCACCAACTGCAATAAGCCACAAGAGGCCATGTGTTCCAGTGATTTTACTACAGTTAATGTGTGTTGTTAGACGGCAACACTAAAGCTGTTATAAAACACCTGCAACAGCAATATGATACAATAATTAATTAAAGTTAATCATTATTATTATAATCAATTCTTCTACAAAAACATATCTAATCAGTTGTACATTTATATCTTAATTGTATGTAATACTGCACATTTGTAGACATAGCACATTAATGTAGAAGTAAACTGATGTCTGGTCACAGGTGTGCATATATCTGTTATTTTACAACAACTTTCATCCAGTCATATTTCAGAGTCTGAACTATTTGTTTTTATCAAATAAAAGTATATTTTATGTACTTAAAGTCAATGGGTCCAATAATGTTACGTACAGCAGGGAAACAATTAAAAATCCAATTAAATCAATGCAACTGTTTGTGTTACAAACTATTTTGTAACTTGGTAAAAGCTGGTCTGATTAGGTAGATGCCAACATAGACAGTTTCTGACTTGTCCTTACCCTTGAAAACCATGGGGAAAAAAACTGGCAACAATGGTTGTCTTGACTAAAGTGTATGAATTATTGACAGTGTATTAATTATTGACTTAAACGGGGAGTCATCTCAATTATAACCAGTAAAGTATCTCTGTTTAAATCTAGATTAAAGACACATCTCTTTGGCCAAGCATTCAAATAATGCATCTCATAATCTTGTACTTCAGTTATATCTGATCAAATGCACATTATTATTCTTTAACTTTGGTTAAACAAATAAATTTTGCTTGGTTGGAACAGCAGCTACTCTAATTATGTCTCTATTTTTTCTCTGTTTTTGCCACGGGATTGACATCACGTGATAACTAGGATTTACACAAGCTTCAGTCTGGATCAAGAACACCTGAAAAGAGATGATGCAACCCCTCAGATGATGCCAACCCTGAAACAACATACTAAGTTGCTTTGCAACGATTTGTATCGTGAAAAGCGCTATACAAATAAACTTGAATTGAATTGAATTGAACTACCAAGAGCAAGAAACCACTGGATATTTTTAGATAGAAACCAATTAGCATCTATGGTAAACAATTGTGATACTGTGTTGGGTCACCACATGATTCCCACTTTGAAATCTGGATCCCGAAGCAAAACCAGTTGAAAATTGCCATTTTATTTTGGAATATTTTCTTTCAGCAATAGCCGGGAGTGCAAAAAAGAGAATGAGGTGGCCGTGAATGCAAGCTTAGTGTCACATTGCGCCAATCCAGTGTTCAGCCCTAAAGACCAACCCTGTAAACTCCAGATGTTGGGTTATCTACGAAACAGTCTCCATATTCTGTTTCACTAATTGTCTCTGCGCGCAATCAAATGCAAATACAAATGCAAAGAAACAACGTTCTTCTGAGTGAAAAAGTCCAGTTATCAACTGAGCAAAACGCTCGTACACAGACAGCCATGTAGACAGACACACATCGAGAAGCACACGCACGGATAGATTGATCCCGGGTCCTGTTCTAGCTATGGGCCTCCTTCCCTCATTAATTTTACCGAGTCCTCCAGATGGGAAACAAAATATTAATTTTATTCAGCCTAAGGCGTGGAGCCGTGCGAAGGTGCTCCGTAAATCAGAGGGCTCCAGCGAAGCCGCAATATCACAGGACGACTGCAGAGGCCTACGGGTGGGCAGAGGCTTCAGTTTGTCATAAATGTAATTAATTGAATGGCGGGGAATGATGAATCGATCAGAACACGTGGAGCAGATGTGACTTCCTTAGAGTCATGGCAACCACACACCAAATTATGCAAATTAATTGGCTCTACCAATGTGGCATAAAATGCTAGTGCTACTACACTGCATGGTACATTAGTCGGTTCATCCAATAAAAAACGCATTCTTTACAAGTGAATCCTTGAGTCACAGTGCTCAGGGAAACTATTAATTTGCAGCACGGATGTGAGAGTCTGGCAGCATTTTGCAGCCCGTTTCTGGCGGAAAGCGGCATGGGGCGAGTCGCATGTGTGAGCGGGGATGGGCAAAGGAAGAAAGAGACAAAAAGAGATAGAAATAGTGAGAAAAAGTGAGTGGGAAAAGGCTAGAACAGATGAGACTCTCTTGACCGTGACCACAATGACATCTGGTATGGAAGCTGTACAAGTGTTGCTCATTGAAATTCTACTGTTGCCTCAAACTGATCATCTCAAAGCCCTGTGTCCAACTATAATGTCTCTTTTTTTGATCCACTCAAGCGAGGACTTGAGGGAGTCTATTGGTCACATCTCTGAGACGGAGTATCACTGATTTTGTCCACAATGTTGCTTTACCACCTGCTGCGTCGCTGCTGAAATTGCTATTGTCAACACACGCACACATACGAGCTCGCGCACACGCTATGTGGCTCTAATTAAAGAGACAGTCCAATGAATGTCACCCGTGCTTTTCACATTACTGCATCTGACTTCCCTCGATCGTGATAGACCTTGTCACATGGGTGGATTATGCTAATTGTCCATACATCTAGGGGCTTATATCAACATAATTTACACAAATCCTTTGCTGTGAACCTCTGAATTCATGTCTGTTGTGATCAAAGGCAGGACAGCTCATTCTCCGAAGAAGGATATTACATATGAATATCAGGTTTAGGTTGTCTAAAGTTGTAAAATGTATTTTTGATGCATAGCCCAATTTAGCTATGTTAAAACAAATAAATTAATTTTTGGCAAGATAATGTGTTTTGTAAATATTGCATAAATGACATGATGTGACTCATTATTTTGTTCTATTAATCTATCAATTGAATAAATAAATAATTTCAGTCACTTAAAAGGTTAGTTCACCCAAAAATGAAAATTAGCCTATGTTTTATTTACCCTCGAGGCATCCTAGGTATATATGACTTTCTTCTTTTAGACTAATCCAATCGGAGTTATATAAAAAAAATGTCCTGGCTATTCCAAGTGTTATCATTGCAGTGGGTGGGTCTTTCTGTTGAAAAGTCCAAAAGACGTCAAATAAAGCATGCGCATCCATAATAAAATGTGCCTCACACAGATCCGGGGCATGAATAAAGGCCTCCTGTAGTGAATCCATGCATTTTTTAAAGAAAAATATCCATATTTCAAACGTAATATTTTAGGGCTCTGACGACCGAGGCGAAGATCCGGAGATCTGCGGCGGAGCCGGAGTGACTGAGGACCAAGGTGAAGCTGGCAGTAGGAAGGAGCCCAACGGAGCCGATGGGACGGAGCGACAAGGTGCAGCCAGAGGAGCAGAGTCCAGAGGCGATGGCGGGTCGACGCCCGACCAAGGCAGAGCCGGAGGGACGAGGGATCCCGGTGGAGCTGGTGGATCGACAGATGACGGTGGAGGCGAGGGAGCTAGGAGCCGAGGTGGAGCCGCTGGGTCTACAGGCCGAGGCGGAGTCCGGGCCTCGGAGGCTGGAGGCGGTGGTGAGGGATTCTCCAGCCACGGCGACGATGGAGGATGGCAGACCCACGGAGCTCGCACTGTATAGATGGTGGGCTGAGGGCGAGCAGAGGGCGGGCATTTGTGAGCCTCCGGGCTTTCAGGGCTAAACTCAAGATCGGGAGGCCCCTCTGGGCTGGACAAGGGAACCGGAGCCCTCTCTGCGCAGGACGTGGGAACCGCAGCCCACTCTGGGCTGGACATCGGAACAGGGGTGACAAAGGGCTCAGAGAAAGGAGGGAGTAGAGGGAGCAGGTCAGCCTCCCAGTCAATCAGGTCTTTTTCCACCTCTCCTCTACCCAGGTCCATCATAAGCTCACCCTCAGCTCCTCTCCGCGCTCACACTGTCCACAGCTTTCTCCCTCGCGATGGGCGTTGCAGCTGGCTCACGCACCTGGTCTGACGGGTTGGGATCTACTTCTGGGGCGATCCTCCGCTCAGTCGCTCAGCATTGCGCTGGCTCGTTGATCGCAGCGGGATTTGGCTCGCCGTCATCGGTGGGCTCAGGCTGATGCTCCGCACCGCAGGGAGATGGTGGGCTGGGCACTGGGTGGATCTGTCGAGATCATTCTCGGGAGAGACAGTGAATGGGGATCTGTGTCTCGCCAGTGTCCACTCCAAAAAGGCAGCAGCTTAGGACGACGGCGCTCTGTATGCGATGTTTAGACTGGCATCATAGAATGCACAGAGCGCATCGTCTGGGTAGCTGGTGGTGTTTGCTAAGAGCAGGAACAGTCTCATATGGTCCTCGAGAGATCAGTCTCCCTGCTCCAGCAGGAGGAGGTACTCTGGGCGAAGTAGGGCATCCATGGGAAACAACGGAAACAAAAAACACTGTACAAAAACGAAAAACAAAAACAGAGGGTAGACACGGAGGTTACGGTTTAGGTCGGGTCTTCTGTCACGATCTGCGCTCGGAGGAACGAGAGAGAAACGTGGAGTACAAGCAATAGTCTTTAATCCAGGAAACACAGGGAACACACGAACACAACGAGTAGACCCAACAAACACTGAACGCAAAGGCAGAGACTTAAATACAAAGAATAATAGGGAAACACAGGTGACATCAATGGAACATAATCAAACTAAACGAGGACAGGAACATGACCAAATAAGGACAAACAGGAACAGAAACCGGGGCAAAACATGACACAGACAGTCCAGAATCCTGACAGCTATAGGTACCCTTACGAAAATTAATCTTGGTTTTATTAATAAGGCTATAGCTACCCTTACGAACATTAATCTTGGTTTTACTACAAATAAAACCAAACAATGTGGTTGTTGATATAGTTAAACCATGGTAACCACAATTAACCATGGTTTTGCTACACCAACCATAATTTAACCATGGTATTTGTAGTAAAACTGAGTACATTTACATGGACAACAATAATCTGATTTTAACACGATTAAGACAATACTCTGATTAAGAATCTACCATGTAAACAGATATTTTTGATTACCTTAATCTGGCTAAAGTCATATTCGAAGTAAACAGAAATCGAATTAAGACATATGGAGAATTCCTATTTTAGTCGCATTACTGAAGTGCAGTGTAGACATGTAAACACCTTAATCACATTATTACCATCGTGTAGGACTTTTCGCCGCATTTTGCGACAGGATACACACACGGCAGTGGTCAACCGTTTGACGGCAAATAAAAGAGCTTCAACACCGCCATCGCCTGTATGCACGTACAAATAATTAACTGCACTTGGAAGCTTTCATAAATTTAAAAATGATACACCCAAAACTGTACGTGGCATCATCACGAAGACGAACTATATGTTTATATGTGAAGTTCCAGAGGGGACGTCAGATGGCGTCACGTGGGGACGTAATGATGTGTGCCATTAATCGAACTATGTACTATAACATGTAAAACGGGAACATGAAAGGAATATTCTAAAAGCAACTCATGTAAACACCATAATCATAATATTGGCTTATTTAGAATA
>NW_015540842.1:1658321-1663185 GCF_001515605.1 Sinocyclocheilus anshuiensis | reverse complement strand
AAACATGATAATCATAATATTGGCTTATTTAGAATAAGGTAAATAATTAGATTACTGATGTCCATGTAAACGCAGTCACTGTGGTTATACAAATAGTAATCAATACATGGCTACTTCATTTTTACTATAGTAAAACCATGGTTAATTTTTGTAAAGGTTCTTTAAAAACGTGTTTTAATTATATATGATGATGTGACTTATCAGCGTGACCCGCGTGTTTCACCAAGCACTGTAGAGAATCTTCACCTCTGCAGATACACTAGTAGCATAGTGCTGTTTAATGTGAATAACGAAAATTAGACGACAAAACATATTTATGTATAGTGATTTACCAGTGGAGACAACGAGAGAATCAGTACCTGTATGAACGAAGAAGCAGAAAAGGTCTGAAGCGAGAAGATTCACAAAGTGAAATTTGATGATGGAAAAAATCCTGGGTGGTGATGTGTTGGAGTTGGACAGGTAAGGGAATTGTTGTCAAACCGTCTTTAAAACACACTAGTATCAGTATAGTTTAAAACTCAGACATGATATGCTGAACCACGTTGATAGATGGCAGTGAAGCATCTAGCACCATTGTGGTATCCGTAGTTAAACTACATTGAGAACAGATGCTAATGCTAACTAGCTTCTGAATGTACCTTCTGACAAAACTTTTTTTTTTCCCCACTTCAGTAAATAAAAGTGGTGTGGTATGACCGACATGCTGAAAAAGGCAATAAATATCTTAAACATTACATAATTTGACCTTATTTGGGGTTATTTCAAGTAGTTCGTAATACGTCAAGTAACGCAAAAATCTCCCTTTTACCTTGAAAACTGTTTCAAAACTTTTTTTAAACATGACTTTCAATTAAATTTAAACTTTTCTTGAAACTTGTTTTAACATGAATACAAAGAGTAGCTACATTTCTAAGAATTTGGCATTTTAAACTATTTCCCACTGACTCATTTATTTAAATTAATAATTTATAATAAGAATGCCTTGAGTTCTTTACAAGTAGTATGACATCACCAATTATCCTTTAACTCTTGTGAGCTAATAATTTCAGGGCCCATAGACTTCTATTGTGAGTGCAATTCTGTACAGTATTGTACAGTTGAAACTATTCTGCAGAGGTTAAGTAGCATTTAACCAGGAATATTTCTTAATATTTTTCATTATCGACAGAATAAAATGCCTTAGCACGAACTAAGATCAAATTTAATTGAACGAATAGCATTTTTTTTAAATGTGTTTACAAACACTGTAGCGCACACACCAGACAGAAGAAATGGCTGAAGACATCATGTGTCACACATCCGTGCCCACACGCTTGTCTTGTGGCATTCTCCTACAAAATGGCAGCGCAAGACAGAAGGAAATACTGCACAGATCACGAAGAAAGACAAGAACGAGTGACATCTTTCTTCTAATAACAGAGAAGGTCCCTTCCAACAGTACTATCCTTCCATGGCTCTCTCTTTTTGAAATACACGTGTCACTGCAAAGTGACAACTCCTCAAAAATATTTGTAAAATAATACCTTTTACCTTGAAAAACGTATTTAAAAATAAAAATATTATTAAAGCATATTAACGTTCATAGTGTAAGAAAAATATGTTGCTACTTTTTATACAATGTGACTTTTTAGGCTAATTCAATTTAATTAATTAATTCATTATTTTAATTTATGCATTTAGCAGACACTTTTATCCAAAGTGACTTACAGTGCATTCAGACTATACATTTTTTACCAATATGTGTGTTCCCTGGGAATTGAACCCACGACCTTTTGCGCTGCTAACACAATGCTTTACCACTGAGCCACAGTTCTTTTTAAACCAACATAAATACAAAGAGTGCATGCATTTCTAAGAATCTGGCACGTGTTTTAAACTGTTTCCCACTGACTCTTTTATTTAAATTAATAATTTATAATAAGAATGCCTTGAGTTCTTTACAAGTAGTATGACATCACCAATTATCCTTTAACTCTTGTGAGCTAATAATTTCAGGGCCCATAGACTTCTATTGTGAGTGCAATTCTGTACAGTATTGTACAGTTGAAACTATTCTGCAGAGGTTAAGTAGCATTTAACCAGGAATATTTCTTAATATTTTTCATTATCGACAGAATAAAATGCCTTAGCACGAACTAAGATCAAATTTAATTGAACGAATAGCATTTTTTTTAAATGTGTTTACAAACACTGTAGCGCACACACCAGACAGAAGAAATGGCTGAAGACATCATGTGTCACACATCCGTGCCCACACGCTTGTCTTGTGGCATTCTCCTACAAAATGGCAGCGCAAGACAGAAGGAAATACTGCACAGATCACGAAGAAAGACAAGAACGAGTGACATCTTTCTTCTAATAACAGAGAAGGTCCCTTCCAACAGTACTATCCTTCCATGGCTCTCTCTTTTTGAAATACACGTGTCACTGCAAAGTGACAAATAGCACATATTAATTAGGTACTAGACTGGGCGAGATTGCTGTTATTAACAGGGAAGGGGAAGGTCGGATTTAATTGCCTGTGACATCAAAGTCAAGTGACTGGTATTTCAAGCATCATTTAAAATGTTTGATATGGAAGCCATTGTTCTCACATAAAGGAGCGTCTAAAAATACAAAAGGAGAATGATGGGGAGCAGAGACAGTGCTCATGCGGTTATCTGCAGCCTGACTGCTAATATCACCAGGGCTACTCACAAAATGACTTGCTTCTAATGGAAGAATCTGTTCATTTTAGTTCAAAGCTGTTTTCTTGCCTCCTTGTAGGGTTTATGTCGTTTATGTTTGATCTTAAAAACATATTTTCGTATTAAAGTGCTAATTTACTCTGCATTGTTAAATTGAATTCTGAAATTTTTTTCCACGGCTCCATGATCAATTTAGCGTTTTACGGTGGTAAATCTGGATTTGTCCCAGGGGGAAGGTGTGCTGATGAGCTGAAATTATGCGGCTGGAAATGATATTAATAGTATTGTACATTTACCTTGAACTTTTAATTATTACGAAAGCGTGGCGAGCTCGGAAATTAGACATAAATAAGTGCATCACATTTAGTGTACAATTAGGTTGATGGCACTCATGATGGGGATTACAGAGATACGGTATGAACCGGCGGCGGTCTGGCTAATGATCGGGAGGGGCCAACAGTGCAGAGAGCACCGCGCGGTTAGTCGTCCGTCGCCATGGCAACACCACGCTCGCACTCTGTGGTCCCCAACCCTAAAATTAGTGCTGAGGTGCGTGGCTACAAAACGCATTACAGGCTTGCCTCGACAGACATCCATTTGGCAAGCCGTACCAAAACCACCCCAAAAAAAGAGATCACCTCCATCATGACTGTATACCAACACAAGACAGGCGTGTGGAAAAAAGCAGCGGCGATAAACACAAGGAAAGCTCTCTAGTCTGACTCATAAGCACCCAGTTTGCAGTCACGTTTATGTGCTTTGGGGGCCCTTCACTCTCGTTGCTGTTTTGAACCCATCCACCATCTGCTAGCCGCAACCATTGGGCTTTTATCATCAGTCCCAGGCTGAGGGTTACAGGCCCCTCGAGGAGGAACTACAGTAGTCCATTCAAAAGCATCACATCATGAGTGTATCCATATTAAAGCGCAGTCTGCCCACGGCCGACGGTACAGTGAAGCCATCTTGGTCCTGTACCATCCTCGATCTATTTCCACGCTGATTTTATTCTGCTCTAAATGGAATGTTAATGCAAACACTGTCAGCGGCAGGTCTTTAGATGTTCCGTCTCATGCATATAACATAGCTTAGCGCTGCCTCCAGAGTCTGCCGTTCTATAAGACTCACCAGGTGCACAGCTCGGCAAATTATCAGATCAACAGGGATCCTGATGATCGCAGGACTGCGCACCACATCATTTAGAAAATAGCCTATTCGTTTTTCTTGCTTTTTTGCCAGCATTAAAGATAATTTACTGACTTTCAACTCCTGATTTGTACCCAGAAACACTTAAGGAGTAAACCGCCAGCTGAGGTGCATGTTAGCGAGTTCGAGTTTGGCTGTAATGCAGAAGTTGAAATAAGGAGAAACTTCACCTGACTGCAAAGTGTCTCCAAGCCTGTAATCTTACTTTTAAAGGCACATCTAGCTGTTTTTTTTTTTTTATCCTAAAATTAGTGATCAATCATTGAGACTGACTAAAAATTCCTAGCAATTGCAAATTCTAGGGAATCATAAGGGTTTATAAACTTCTAAAATAGATCAATCAAGAGCGTGTTGTCATGGCTAATGTCTTTTATTTGATCATGATGACTGACAGGATAAATTATGTTGTTTTAGAGTTAGCTGAAAACTCTTGCTTCATCAAAACCTGTTTGACTCGTTCAGAAGTAATAATTCAAAACTGACTGTCTTTGGCTCAGCGTGAGAAGTTATCAATCAGTATTAGCAAAAATGATACAAGTGTCAGTGCTTTCAGATGAGTGGCATGATATATATGGCAATAAGTGATGGTGCTTGTCTCATTTGAAAGCAAAATAAAAATCCCAAACTGTCATTGTGTAGGCTTTCAATCAAATAATGAAATATAATAGAAAATGCATTTATGCAATGAGTTAAATGATATCAAATTTGGTTTGTTGTAGTGTAAGACTGATATTTTGACATTACTGATCAATGTGCCTTATTGGCTGATTAACAGAAGTGGGCAGTCTAGAAAAATAACCAATAACCTTGTGAATAGAAAACACAGTTTTTGTTTTACCATTATTGTATTGAATTTGGAGTAATATTGTGAAATAAGTAAGTTTAAAATTACTTTTCAATAAAAAATGTTGTTCAAGTATAACATAATATAAATGTATCGTGATGTGTTATATAGATATATACAATATACA
>NW_015540842.1:1656210-1658262 GCF_001515605.1 Sinocyclocheilus anshuiensis | reverse complement strand
GCTATTTTGTATATAATATTGGCCAGATGGATAGAAAAAAACTGCTTATTGTGCAGCATTAGGTTGCATTAACCCAAAAATTCAGCACGAAACTGTAAAGACAGAAATAACAGAATGGAAATTTAAATTAAATGTCAAACATGGCTCAAACCACTACCAAGAGACTGGCCTTAAATTTAGTTCACTTCATCTTGTGTTATCCTTCTGATGGCCATGGGTTGGAGCTATAATTGCACAGACAGCAAAACACACACACGCGTTCACGTCGTAGCCTTGCAAGGAGGGGTACAGAGAGAAAATACATATTGATAAGTTGCTGTGGTGGTCCCCAACAGAAGCGGTCCCTCGACGAGTCACAGATTGGAATTCTAATGAGTGGGATTACCAGAGCACCCCCTATCCCCAACACACACATACACATCACCCCTGTGTGAGTGCACCACGACACCAGGCTCTGCCCCGTGCGGACGACAGGAAGCCGAGTGCCGGTGAGGAACATACTGACGTTAATTAACAACATCTGACACAGATGCTACGCTTGTACTCGCACAAGAGGTGGTCCGGCACATTATTAAATTTGGGGTTATTTCCTTTAATTTGGCACCCCCATTTCCACTCTTTCCTCGACTCTTCATTTTTAATATTCTTGACACACTGTCCTCTCGTTCCATCAGGGATGCAGGAAGCGAACAGGCTTTCGACGCAATTAGGCTTTTGCTTAATTTTCAATAAACTGCTCTTTTGTAACGTCCTCGCCGCGTTATTTGCACTCTCACCTTCATTCGCTCCAATCTGTTTAAATCTGCGATCTTGAAAATATTGTGACATAAAACTTAACTGTCAGGCCACATATGGTGAGCTTTCAACCTCGGGGCTCCATATGAGATGTACAGCTACTCTAGAGTTAATTGACCTCTGGAGATGGAATAGATATTGTACAGTAATACTAAAAACGGAGCTGGAACAAGGACAACCTTTCCTGTCAATCCATCAGAAGGTGCTGAAACAAAAGGACCACGGTTGAACTCGTTATTACACCATACCTCCGTAATTAACCCCAACCTTCTACTGTTGTTACACCATGTCAGGGTGAGGAGAGCGATAACATATGTTTAATATCTCCTGCAACTAATCAAGGGACCAAAAACTGAAATCGACGTGTGATCCGACGCGTTGTCTGTAAACGTGTTGATAAGCAGCACATATGTCAAATAAAGATTTGCAGGGATCCAGAAGTCGTGTGTGTGTGTGTGTCTGTGTGTGTGTGAGAGAGACGTGTAGAACTACTAACACTCACATCAGTGCAGTCTGG
Organism: Sinocyclocheilus anshuiensis; assembly: GCF_001515605.1. Classification (NCBI taxonomy): domain Eukaryota; kingdom Metazoa; phylum Chordata; class Actinopteri; order Cypriniformes; family Cyprinidae; genus Sinocyclocheilus; species Sinocyclocheilus anshuiensis. Next base: position 1,656,950 of record NW_015540842.1, on the reverse strand, counting down.
GAAACAAAAACGTGGCCACGTGTCTGATTGGTGAAAGGAAAAGAACCCAATGTCACCGATTCGTTATGCCTTTTTTCTAAAATGCGCAGTGACCTAAGTTCCCTCTTGCCCTGTCTTGTTAATTACCCTCATGCATCACATCTTAAATGCCACACCGTTTACCTGCTGCGGGTTGGCAATCCTGTGCGCACCGGACCTGCAGAGAGTTGGACCGGCTGATGGAGATGAGATGCATCCTGAGCGCAGCATCAGGACCGGCGTCACTACGGGAAAGTCACCGCAGAGGTCAGAAAACAATGACTGCTGAAGAGCTCCTCTGTGCATTTAAGCCTTCTAAATGTCTGGGGGTACATGAAGCTGGCATATAGTGACATTTTCAAATTTGTGTGTGTGTATATATATATATTAGATGACCTGAATTGCCCAGTTGGTGAAATTTTGTTGCAATACACCATCAGCTTTTGTTTGTGTAAGTGCACAGATTAGCCATGGCTACTTTTGATTTTGCTACAGAGATGTTAAACAATGAAATGTGAGTAATTTGGCTAGGTAAATATGATAAATCATTAGAAAATGCCATGAGCTTTCAGCGGTCTGGAAGGCAGAATGGGTGGGGCAGCTGGAACGTTATGCTGCCGCCACCTGCTGGTAATCTCTTTTGATTTCTCCCCCTGTGTGGCCACTTAAAAAACACCCCCAGCCGACACTCTCTCTCTCTCTCTCTCTCTCTCTCTCTCTCT
>NW_015540842.1:1652751-1656198 GCF_001515605.1 Sinocyclocheilus anshuiensis | reverse complement strand
CCCCCTCCCCCCCCCCCCCTCTCTCTCTCTCTGAATTTACCATCAACTGCCTCAGTACAGAAACCGTTGTGAAAGGAAATGTATTGGTTTTATTTCTCGTTCACTTTCCAACTCGGCTGCAAATTAACTAATGCAAATAAGAGATTTTACTTTCTACATTCATTGAAATAATGCATGCAAATGCATACACTACATATATGCGCTATTGCATATTTTTACAGATATTTACAGTGTTTGCAAAACAGCATTGAATTACATTCCAAACCGCTAAATGTACAGACATTAATGCAAAATGTAAAAAAAAAAAAAAGTGATGTGCTATCTGCTTTCCATTTTAGACAATTATAGTATTTAAGACATTCAAAATTAAGTTTAGAAATATTTTACTTATGTTGGCAAAAATCTTTCGAAATCTGACTGCAGTGACCGCTTGCAATATTTGCATAGTGAATTTCGATTGGTCTTCTTTCTTGATTTATTTGCATTCTGACATTTGATTGGACTTCCTTGCCACTGTAAAACATTAACAAAGAAATAAATGTGATTTATTTTAGGTAGTCTGTTTTTTTTAAGTAAAATTTAAGTGTAATTTTGTCTAAATGTGATGTTACTAGTAATGACTTCAGTTAGGCAATTTAAATTATTTGAATGAATGTAATTGCCAGCTGACTAAAATGACTGAAAAGTTTAAACTAAAAACTCTGACAAAAATAAAAGTGAGTAGAAATGATTGTTCAAGTTAAATAACTGGAAAGGTTGTTTTTATGATGTGTATATAAATGTTATGTTGACCTCAATTTTCAACGAACATTTGAATCCTTTTGGTTTCCTGCAGGGAATACAAATGTAAATGAAATGATTACTTTATATCAATTGCATGAATTGAAATTATTTCATAATTCGTTAAAAATCATATTTTTTAAACATATTTGATCAACGGCTTATCATAACACCATAATGTGCGTACGTTTTGTTGTCTTTAAATGTTTTTTGCAAGCCGTCGCTCTCCAAATTTCCCACCATAATAATAAGATTCTTAAAAGCGAGATTAGGCTTGATCTTTTTAAAGGGCTACAGCTGCCTGGACTCCATGCTGGTGAGCGGTGGTCTCAGACTGGTGGAGGTGGCATTAGTGCCCTCAGTGGTGCAAAGGGGGGCTCAAACCAGACAATGGTTCGCCTCTTGTTCATGGTATACCTCTTGTTCAAATTGACTGTGGGGTCTGGAGATTTCCTGCGTGTGAGACACAACGCGGATCAATCATACGGTTGCCATATACAAATGTATATTGAAATTAATTATTCACCGCGGATTGGCTGCAGCCTTAATTGATAAAAGAATGTGTTTATTTAAACTGACGACTTTTCATGTGTAAGATTGCTTGTCCATTGTTCTCCAGAGGGCCCGTCAAGGTGAGACGAGACAGGGGCCACTCATTCTTCATGAACAAAAGGAACAAATGAATGCGCACACACTCCCTAATGGTTTTCCCGTATACTTGGGTACACGGGAGATAAGTCTAACAAAATTAGTATGCAAAAGAGCCACTCTTGAGGCCTATAATTTTCTTTGCAAATGATTTCCGTTTTGAGGATGAAACAAACACGACAATGCCGTTATAAGCGCTGGTTCAGGATGTGTGCGTGCCTTCAAGCTCCTAACAGAAGAGGGATTTGAAGAAGTCAACCCTCATCAGCAGGTGGTTGTGGAAAGGAGAGGAAGAGAAACAGAGAAAAGGAGGAGAAAGAAAACCTAAAAGCAGAAAAGATTCTGCTCGAGTCCAGTCATATTTAGTTGATTACTTTTGGCATAATGCCCCGGCGAAAAGGGCCCACGGAATCCAGAAGAGCCATTGCTTTGAGAAAGGCTCGCATGAGTTCTTCAGCACCATGCTGTGCCATCTTTGTCATCAGTTAACTTAATTAAACATATATCCACCCGAGACTGTTCTCATATTCTTTACCAGTTTAGCTTTTGTTAACTGTCTTCAAACAGTCCCTCAAGTGTAAATCGCTGTTATTTACATGAACATTTGTTCGAAAAACCCTGGGTATTTTTCTACTGTATTGTGTTTTATTCTTGAAGTCTTGCTAACATATCCCCGTTAGCTGCTAACTACTATTGCAATAATAATAATAATAATAATATGGTCATATTGTATTAAGTAACCTATTCGTTGTTATTACATAAATCGTAATAGTAAAATGTGTTTTAAATAATAAATTATTCATATTTTTCCCGAGTTATTTAATAGGCCGCTGTATTTATTTAGGAACTTTATGTAAATATGATTTTATCATATGTAGAATGACACTCGCTAATTGTAATGTATGAATCATTTATTTCTGCATGGAGTCGAATCTCTAAACTCCTCCAGTTTGCTGTACCACATTTTAATGCGGCATGTGAGGGGGGTGGGGGGTCCGCAATCTTCGTACCTATTATTTGATATAAACATGAACGTTATGTCCGTGTAAGTGAAAAGCGTGCACGTGTGCGTTTATTAGACCCAGAGTCTTTGAATGTTAATTGAGCCGTTTCCCTATCATAAATGCGCGTATAAATCACAGCAATGCATAACAATACTTTGCCTGTATTTTTACGTTCCTAACGTGGTCTGCAGTAGCTCTCCTTCCCAATAAATCATGTACTTACTTCCCGGGAGCTTCCTGCTCTGTGGTGAAGATTAGGACACCGTGCCTTACTGAAAGCCAGGAGCAGTTTGAAATTATCAAGCGTTTAAAGACATCGCAGTTCAAGTTATTTTATGCACTTCTAGGGCTGTGTATTTAACTTTACTTTGTGCCAGAAATCTCTTGCTTTTTTTCCATTTTTATTATAAGAATTGCTGAAATGGTAACCGTTTTTTTTGTGCATAATAATCACAACATTGATATTATAGTGTTTTTTTTTTTTTAGTATGGTATTGCTCTATATTATTTTATTATATAAAACTGTAACAACAAATAAGATTAATAATAATAATAATAATAATAATAATAATAATAATATACACACATTGCCCTAATATATCTAATACTTATATATCTAATAATTAATTTTGTAACATTCTTTCCGTCTGACGGGCCATCATATAAAAACAATTATATCAGTCCCATATGTCAAAAACATGAACATCAAAAAAACCGTCTGGACATTGATGGTAATTCATATTAACAAGGATGACAATCAAAGACCAACATCTGGCAACATTATACTTAAATGCTTAAGTGAATTTTCATCTTATTATGTTCAAATAATAAGATTTGTTATGTAATTATTTTACTAACTCAAATCTGTTCTCCTTGCCTTAATTACTTTTTTTATATACTTAGTTTTTTTATTAAAATTATGTATAATTTTTTTAATAAATATTACATTTTCTGTCTATCTATCTATCTATCTATCTATCTATCTATCTATCTCTCTCTCTCTCTCTCTCTCTCT
>NW_015540842.1:1647538-1652539 GCF_001515605.1 Sinocyclocheilus anshuiensis | reverse complement strand
TCTCTCTCTCTCTCTCTCTCTCTCTCTCTCTCTCTCTGTCTGTCATGTAATTTTTAATTAAATTGATGGCAAATAGGCCTTTGATAAAAATGTATAAAATTTAAAGTCTTTTTTTTTTGTAAATATTTAAGATTTAAATATTTGAACAGCTAAAATAAATAGCTGGTAAACATTTAAGAGCTCAGTTAGTCAACAACTAATAGTAACACAATGCACTGGTGTTGAGTTTATTGAGAATTCACTTAAATTCACTGGTATAGATGAATGAGAGCATAATTAGTCAAAGATTAGGCTAAAGCAGGACATATTTGAATAGTTTCCTCATTAACCTTGGCTTGGAAATGTAGCCTACATTGTGCCATACCATCTTGTGCTACATTAGTTTTAGTGGCAGTCTGTGAAGTGCTGCTCTCCCCTGGTTATGGAGGGGAAAGTAATGCATGGGGACTCATTTCTGCATGTCATAACCCAGGCCAGGGTGTCATATTCCTCTCCTCCCTCATCTGGCCCAGCATGGAAGCCCTAATACACACATCTCCGTGCAGCGCCTCTCCAACTAAATGGACGGATTTGCACATTTCCTGAGCCACTCACGCCCAATTCCCTCACTCTGTTAATGCCGGTTAATTTTTTACAAATAATGCCTGGGCAAATCAGTCTTTCGAAGTGTTATATAATTTATTGCGAGGACTTCTGTGAACTTCTTTTTGAAAAATTAATGCCTTTAATTTTGGTTGATGGCAACATCAGCACAGCTCCGTAAATTGCAGTTTAATGAGATTTTGCTACAGGGGATAATCTGCTACTGACAGAAAAACATCTTGAAAACATCTGTAGACCTATGATTTCACTCTGACGATTAAACCCCCAACCCCCCGCGTCTCAGAGCACTGAGCAAGAAAAATGGTCAGTTTAAAAAGTTGCACTCCGCCATCCGACCTGATGGAAACGACTTGGAGGGAACTTGACGTTGTTTTACCTCTTATTTGTCTGTGTAATGAACGTCTCGGTGTTGTTCAAGAGTTAACATCCAGCTATCTTTGCCTTGCTGTGGGAGTCTAGCGGCTAACGTAATGAGCAATGCTTTATATGAGTCCTAAATGAGCAATCTGCTAACCCAAGCCTGTAGATGCGATGTAAGGTTCATCACCCTCAAGTGGACAGCAACCTAATGTATCCTGCCCTACGACTAATATCATCATGAGTCAGAGCGTGTACAATGACATCCTTTCGAGGATTGTTTGTTGGCAGAGGTCAACGTGTACTTGGCCAGATACCCTAGGCATATTGTGAGTCGACTAATTTGGAAAGCGTTGATGGTAAGAATTGGTCAAGATTCTGCCAAGAGGTCAGCCTTCTTCACAACTGTCATTGTGCTTTGCTTCGACTGTCGAAGTTAGTTCTGCTTCCTCCTTAGACTAATGCTGTTAACACATTTTATTGCAAGGTTTTATAAAGTTGACATTGAAACAATGACTTTGAAACCTGCACGATCCTGTTGCCTTTTAATTAAAACATCAGCATTTCAATTTCAGCTTCCGTAAACTTGTTGGCTGCGCTGTGACATTTGAGTAAGCACAGTCAAGGAGGAATGTACACCCACGTCCCTCTCCTCTAAAGCCCATGCGCTCCCAGGACTTTGCAATGTAGATTACTTCCTCCAGGGAGTCTGGAGAGAATCCCAATCCCTGCAACTTTTTCCAGTGAACAGACAGATTTGGCCCACCTCCAGCAAAAATAGACCATATCATGCAGAGAGAAAGCTACGCCCGAAAGCCCAACATTATATCTGACACGTTGGGTCACATCAGCTTGTTTTTAATGTGTCTCACTCTCTGTCTCTCGCTCTCTCTGAATCTGTTCATTTTAAACAAAAAATGACACAGTCTCCCATTGAGTGAGACCAATTGGAAATTTACAAATGCACTTTAAATACCCACTTGCGATTATTCAAGAGACATTCATTTTTTGGGATTCATTCTCTAATTGTTTCTTATGGGATCCGCTCCTTGCTGTAAACCCAGAAACAGCGGGTATAACCGAGAAAATTACAGAGCAACGTACTACAGGAAGCAGAAAAGAAATGCTCTGTGATTTGAGTTTTTCTCTGAAGACCACTCTGGAAATTCCTTACATTTATGGTTGCATCTTTATTTAGTGATGGAATTGATTCTGATGAAGTCCACCTGTAATCCTTTCACCCCAGTGAAGACAAAGACACGTTAACAACTGTTCAGTGGAGAAAACTCTTTTGACACTCTGACTCGATATTCATGAAGCAAGAGAAATCAAAAATAGAGCTTTTTTTTTACATTTTATTAAGCAACCCATCTCTGCTCTCGCATTCAAAGCTCAACCCATAAAGCTTTGTTCTCCGAAGTGACTTGCCACGCCATCAGCAGTGATTGGTGCCGCGACCGATGCCAGGAAGAGAGCATTGACTCTGCAGGGTTCTCCATTTTCAATGGCGTGAATGGACACCTCTTGTCTAGCGATGCCACTGCTGCACTCTTTCAGATGGAGGCACATGTCACACCCAGACTCATCATGCCAGCCACCAGCAGAGAGGCCAGGGCAAAGTGCCCATGACTACTCACAAAAAGCGAAGTTCAGCAGCAAAGACCTAGATGCAGTAAGTGTAGTATCATATATATAATTAGTTTGATAAAGTTGGGATTCCCAGAGAAAGAGAATGAGCCACTGATTTTCAGCGTATTTGGGGTATCATTGTCATTTCCCCCTTGGGATTAGTCAGAATACCCATTGGTTGGTTGTTCTGGTCAACTGAACTAGGGAACGCTGTGCCAAACAGGCCTGCGAAGCCATATTTGTGGCAATCTGCTCCAGTCCTCGCAATCCAGAGTGTTACGTGATCAGCTCATCAACACCAACAAGCCACTTCCTAATCCTTAAAACGCACAAGCCGGATGCGGAAACCGAGAACAATATGCTCGCACGCACAATGGTATGTATCAGAGACTGTGTGATTATAAGCACCAGGGAGTTTGCCTTCCCTTATTCATCCACAGTCCCGTTTTGAAGAGACCAGATCCAGGGGTGCCAAATTAAGCGGAGTGCTGATCTGTGCTGGCTGCATTGAGTAATGAGCAGGCCCAGAGGATATTTGCAGGGTCACACAAAGCAGTTGGTGTGGAGTGGCAAAGAAAATCGGGTGTACAGCAGGAAGCCGAGCGACTAAATTCTGCAGGCCATCCTCATCTGCTGTCATCAGCGAAACGAGCTCCCCATCCCATCAACAAGAGCTCGGCTAGGGGATGGTCTCTTAGCTGTTTTCCTAGTATTTACCTTATGCCGTGGACCAGTAGAAAAACCTTTTGGGTTGTTGTGCATTCAGCGACTCTGAGAAAAGGAAAAAGAGGGAAAGCAAGAGTAATGAGAGCCTTGGAGGAAATTGTAACAATTTCAGGCCATTAAGATTTAACAGCATTACATTGCTTCTCTGTCTGGAATCTTTGAGGCCTGGTCCGGTGTAGATCCTACTAAGCCACGCAAGGCATTTATCACAAGGAATCACTGTAAACCACATTTTCAACACTCTCTCTGGCAAGCCCAACAAAGAGCCATTTTACATCGCCACCATGACTATAAAGTGAGTCCTACTGTTTTCCCAATGTGGGGTATAATGGAATTAATAACGTCGACTGCGCATTTGCCGGGAATTCCCATGAGGCCTTGCAGATTTTTATAACTCCACAGTGTAATGCTAAGGGTTCGGAGGGGAAGATTTACTGGCTGCGAGAATCTAATGATACCGAACACTGACTTTGCGATTGCTCCAGCCAGCTAGTTTGCATGACAATCTGGCTAACAGTGGCCCTTTTCAGATTAAGTGTGTGGGGGCTTATTATGATTGCTCTTTGTTCTAGCTCCTTTATACTCTCCAAATGTTGATGTTGTCCGATATCAAACGGCTATGTTGGAATAAGCGCACCTTGCTTCTCCCAATATTTGACATCTGAGTCGTTTGTGCTAAATTTAATTACTTTAATGTTTATTATACTGTCCATAAAGGCGTTTAGATGTTCATATTTCCTTTGTGTTGTCGCAAGCAATTAAAGGTGCAGCCATCTATTTACTTGATGAATACTCTTTTATTCTCCACTTGCTTGATAAATAAGGAAATAAGTCAACGCTCCACTTTATATGCAGTAATTAAAGTGAAAAATATAGTCACAATGCAAATCCTTAATTGGACTCCAAGAGAGAGATTCAGAATTTCTCTTTAATAATAAGAGATGACTGGGGACCAAAAAAAAAAAAGCAAGCTGAAATGTGACTCTGGAAGTTCAATTAATCAGGAACAGAAAACAACCAATTTAGCAAAGAGCTGTTCATTCAGGGAATCACAGGGCTCAGGTAATGTTCTTTTAATCATCTCTATGTGACATTATACTTTTCATGTCACAACAGATGAGTGAAAAAAAAACACCATTGCATTTGAGGAAGATAATATATCTTATGTTGAACTGGCTGTGTTTAATAGGTTGATTTTAAAGCATGACAGATAAATTTCTGCCTCTCTAACAGTGCTGAGGTAGCAATTGTGAACAGGACCATAGAAATAAAGTGTGGGGTTTAAATGATTATTTATAAAATATGAATAGTTTATATATTTAGATGTGGATTGTTAAATTGAATTATTTCTTTTACTTTTCATTTTTAAAAAATACGATTTTAGAATCTTAGATACTAAACTGAATTCCGCACCATCTGTGAAAGGCCTCAGTCACACCTGCCCTGAACGCTTTTTCACCATGTCCAGAGAAGCTTTAGGCAGCTGAAAAAGCATTCTGAGAGATTTCATCTATTCAATAACCAATGAAAGATTTGAATTACACTTGCAATCTACGGTACAAAATTATATTATACATAGGGGTCAACCTGGCATAAACATTTGAGCATTTACCACTTGTTTCAAAGTCAGCCTTTAACGTGTCTTCCCTCTAGACAGCACAAAACAAGAGGAAGTGTCAGGGAATG
>NW_015540842.1:1630126-1647503 GCF_001515605.1 Sinocyclocheilus anshuiensis | reverse complement strand
ATGCCGAATTCGATGAACTTGCCGGACTCTAGCTGTGCGTCGACAGTACTGGAGCCAGTGCGAGAGAAGAGCAGCGGGGCTTGCTCTCTGCCTAATGTATCTCTTTCAGAGTGGGACAGGCACAGGTCTTGGCTGTACCCTGCTGGGACCTTCTGAAACCAGAGACTGTTGAAGTGAACGTCTGCACTGTCCAGCCAGTCCACAATGTCTTCCAGCCTCTCTGACGCTCCAAATGTGCCCTGTCGCACAGAGATGTTTCGGACAGTCTGGTCAGCCAGGCTGCAGTCCCACCCCCCTCCGTTCTGACTCCTCCAGACCAGGGCACGGACCACCCTGGGCTGGTCAGCAACCCCTGCTTACACCTGCCATAAAACTTAAAAGCTACAGTCCCATCCTAAGGCTTTGAAGTGTTCAAAGCATAGCTCCCTGACCTTTGATGCAACTTTGGCCGCAACACATGTTTGACGCACCATGTATAAAGCAAACCTCTCTCAGGCCTCGGTCCACGGCCTGTTGGTTTACATGTGTGAGATGCAGGGGCCCACGAATGGCAGCCATGCATACCCATCATGCTGTTCCCACCAGCGAGGAGGGCCCTTGAGCGGGAAAAGAAGAGGGCAGGAAGGACTGGCCCCTACTGACCCCCTCATGTGTTCACCACTCATCCATTCAAACCAACCCAACTCCCATCCCCTCAGTCCCTCTTTACAAACTACATATATCATGCTTCATATGCCAAAAACCGCTTACTGACTTCAGGAGGCATTGGGAAGTGAAAGCAAAATCAATGAGAACCTAATAGTGTGGGCCTCTTACACGACTAAGAGAGTAACAACGAAATTTAGACTGAAGAATCGATTTTCTTGGCTAGAAGAGCTGTTTTGTCTGGCAAAACACTGAAACACATGTAGTGTTTGTGCAAATCATTGATTCAGGATCAACTTTCTACGATTTGTGTCCCTACAAACAGAAGGGTCTGTAATTCCCTTACGTTTTCATTGCCATCTCTGCCGGATCAAACAATAAAGCATTATTTGCAAGCCTGACATGTCTAGGTTATATGAGGCATTATACATGTGCATAAATACTGGGGCTCATAATCGCATAAGGCCCAATTATACTGCCTTGCTCTGTAAATGTCAAACATAGCACTTTGATATACTGTGCACCTCAGGGTGCATACTTTTACAGCCGGAGTGACAGTGTCATAATGACACAATGCCAACATGACCTGTGCTATAAATGCATGGAATTATACAACACCATTCAGATTCTTTAAGCTCACATGCACTCTGAGCTGTAAAGGCCTGTGGTAGGTGTTCTCCCATATAACACTTGCACCATTTTGGCCAGTGAGTAAGACTGTGTAATTCAAATAGGTTCAAATGTGTGGTATTAACAAATTGTTTTTAATTCGGCATTAACAAATTATTAAATATAAAATAGAATATGCAAACTATTCAAAATTACAAAATGATATATCAATGCAACTGACTGATAACGTGCAAAATATGAATGTTTTGCAACATTTCCTATAAGTCAGACAGCAATTAATCCACTACATGAGATGCCATCCATGATGCTTTATATACACACACGGATGATCATCTAAGATTATTGCACTTCTGCTTACATGTCCAACTTCGCTTCTACAGTTTCCTAATCCGTTACTGGAAATCTCACTTTTGTATTTATCCATGAGTTTCAGGAGTAGCATGTGCATCTCGGGGCAACTGAATGTCTCAGACAAATGCTGACTTGGCTGAGACAGCAGCTCCAAATGCTGTGAGCTTTCTTGAACTACGACCTTTGGAACGCACAGTCAACAAAGATCGCAAGATATTTCTGCGAGAAATTCGGTTTTGTGCATGTCTCAATTCCAGTGCATCACTGAGGCAGTCAAATGGTCATTGCGTTCACACATAAACCCGATGGAATGGTTGTGCACAACAAAACGATATTCCTCATCTCCAGTGAATTTATAAAGATTAGCTAGTTGTTGTTCTACGATTGCATTGCTTTTGGACATTTAAATAAGAACAGCGCCTTCTGAATTTGTGTGATGAAAAGTTGGCAGCATAATCTCTCTGGTTTCCATTAGATGGTGTGTTGTTTTGAATAAGTTGCCTTCTGGGAATTAGACTGGGCTTGAGCAACACCCTGCAATGAGCATTACTATAGCATAACAGTACTATAACAGTATGGGCGCAAGTCAGTTCAGTATGGCTGTCAACACCTATGTGTCTGCTGACATGACAAGCCCTTTAAACTGTGACGAGCATAAATCAAGAGGCCATTCTGAAACAACAGGGTCGTATTCTTCCCCTGTCGTGGGTGGACCTCCAGTCCCTGCATGGGGCACCATTCCAGGCCTGGCTGGAGCGGGGCGCGCCTGAGGAGTGCCATACGGAACCAGGCACCACACGTCTTCTCCATCAGTGTAAATTCTAAAACCTGCACAACAACGTTCAACAAGTCATCACAGCTTTAGTATACCTGTCACTGCTGTTCAGGGAGTGCACGATTGTTGCTATTCATTGTGCCCACAAGTCTCAAACACCCACCCACTCCTACACCCACTGCTGCCATGAAGGCACTCTGTGGTAGTCTGACTGAATGCTTTTTTGACGACATTATTATGATTTTATTTCAGAAGAGAAAATTAGATGACCATTTTTAAAAGTCAATTTAAAAGTATAGTTTAAAAATTTGATTGGTTTGCGGAGTGGAAACATGGTTAGAAATCTTCATTAGCCTACTCTGAAAAGTGAATCCCAAACACACATTTGCTTAGCTATCTAAATGGGGACATTACGTAGACTTTTATTGTTTTTATATACAGATAATTATAGATGTTATAAGATAATCCTAACCCTACCACTCGCAGAATATTTTCAGCATTTTTACAGTTTTAAGAAAACTTTGTTTGCTTGAATTTTATACCAGCTTTATAAATGAGGACATCCCCAAAGGGAGTTTTTTTTGGAGATTTTGTAAGGTTTAGCTCACTTTTGGGTACAAATTTGTCCCCGTAATACTGTTAAGTAGGTACAGACACACAAATGTCCTGAGTAATTAATTAAGGTAAACATCTTATTGTTGTCATTCTCATAAAATGCTGTGGTTTATTTTAAATAAGGCATTGCATAATAATAATAATAATAATTATTATTATTATTACTCATCTGATCATATTTAGTAGTTTCCATGTTATCACAAAATGAGTGTTGCTTTGTAAAACTCTGCTCCAAGATATATGCTCGGTCTCTGGCCAGTTTTCAGCATATTTCATGTTGAATGCAGCTGAGGATTTTACTCTGTCCTTTTATCTCCCCGTGCAACTCTTGAAACTGTGTCAGGCAGTTAAATTGAGCATGGAAAATACTTTGTGTTTGTTTGTTTGTACCCAACCGCATTACCATTAAGTGTTCTTGTACCTCATCAAGCATTAACGCAAAGTTCCGAGTAAATGGAAACGTGGGGATCACAGATAAATTAATATAATAAATTATAGCAAATTCACAGTCAATTTACATCACAAGCCACGGGACTTTTATGCGACTGTATGAACATTAGCATTTTGTGTAATAATTAAAATTAATTTATTCGTTAAAATGTAGCCTTAATGAAAAGTCATTATACCTCATCAAGCATTAACGCAAAGTTCCGAGTAAATGGAAACGTGGGGATCACAGATAAATTAATATAATAAATTATAGCAAATTCACAGTCAATTTACATCACAAGCCACGGGACTTTTATGCGACGGTATGAACATTAGCATTTTGTGTAATAATTAAAATTAATTTATTTATTCGTTAAAATGTAGCCTTAATGAAAAGTCATTATTAATAAGTGAGCTGCAATAGCTATTAAAATATTAATTATTATTTAAACATAGAGGATCGAGCCCACATACTTGTTTGGTTTCAAAATAAGCAGATTTTGAAGGCTCCGTCTAACATGACATATAGATTATTACCAATAACTCACTGACTATTCATGCAAATCATGTTGACTTGGACCAGAGATTGCACGGCCTGCTCTTTTGTGTGTACATCCGTCCTCTAACTCGAGGCTCTCCGTCGCTCGGTTCTCCTGGAGGGCTGTTTTACTAAGACATTGTGAACACCACTGACAGTCTCTTCACTGGAGGAGGTGAAGGCTGAACATCCCTCTCTGTTCTTGTGCACTGAGCTGGCTGCGGTCAGTCTATCTCGGTACAATGGTGGGCCGGGCAGCTGTTGTGGTCCGACAAAAGGTTCAGTGCTGTTTACTTAGCAACGAATTAAAGACGCATGTGTTACAAACCCGCACATGCAGGATAAAACGCCTTGGAGAAAAATCTGCCATGCGAGTTGAGATTCTAGAAGTGTTTTCTCCAATTATATACCATTCGCACACATTATTTGGGGAAATAAATAAATACATTTGCTGTTTTAGTTATTTTTTTAAGAATTGCTATTTCATTTATTTTTTATTTATTTATATTTACATTTCAATACATGATACTGATCTATTAAGCAATGTGTATTCAGTGTCTTACCCTAAAATGTTTTCAATTTAAATGTGTATACAGTTGCACTTAGTCTCTCTCTCTCTCTCTCTCTCTCTCTCTCTCTCTCTCTCTCTCTCTCTCTCTCTCTATGACTGCTTTGGCTGTTCTTAGGAGAATGTCCTGGAAACGGGGCTCAAGCGCCTTTCCAATTCTTGCCAAGTACTTAAAAGTCAACATGGTGTATCTTTGATTCACAGACGCATCCACGCTCCTAAGAGCTCACCCTTTGATCTCTTTCATTTTTTTTCGCCCTCCTGTTTCTACACCAGATCTGTTATGCGCTAAAATTCTTTGGTTTCCCATAGAAACATCTCCTTTCCCTGGGAATATTGATGTTTTCTTCGTCGCGGGGGTTATGATATGGTGAATCAGAATCTCAAAGCCACGGACAATGGCAGTATTCATGGTCGCTTTTTTTTGTCTTTGTCTGGTTTTGTCTTGTTGTTCAGACCCCTCGTTTCTCAAATGAATACAAATATTGTTTATTCTGTTGATGTCCACGTTCTAGTCACTTCAGCTGCTTTTCAACGTTTCAACTCTTTGTTGGAGCAGCAGGTTCTGTACACTAGAGAGAATATAGAATTGAAGGAGGCCTCTTTCTTTCTTTCTTTCTTTGGAAATCTATACATAAGCATGTCATAAAAATCGTTAATTTTCCATAAAAGCCTAAATGTTTCACTTATATCATCAGTGTGTTGTGGAATCATATTGTGACGTGCGAGCGGAACGCTTAATTTCTCTCAGTAAGTCATGGCAAATTCATATGCTCTATTAATTAAAAAGAGCCCTTTCCCGTCTTCTTTCTTTCCAGCATGTTGGAGCAGCAGGTTCTGTACACTAGAGAGAATATAGAATTGAAGGAGGCCTCTTTCTTTCTTTCTTTCTTTGGAAATCTATACATAAGCATGTCATAAAAATCGTTAATTTTCCATAAAAGCCTAAATGTTTCACTTATATCATCAGTGTGTTGTGGAATCATATTGTGACGTGCCAGCGGAACGCTTAATTTCTCTCAGTAAGTCATGGCAAATTCATATGCTCTATTAATTAAAAAGAGCACTTTCCCGTCTTCTTTCTTTCCAGCATTGACATATCTGCTCCAGCACACTTTCACTCCCCATTGTCATCGTGTCACTCCAACAATGTTCATCTCCTGGACACCAATTTTAGAGCTCTTTGATCTACCAAGTGAAAAGAACAAAGTTATGGAGAGAAGGGGCTTTTGTGTTCCGGCTTTTATATGTTCTTAATATTACTGGACAATGTGGAAAACCAGATAATTGATGATTGATGTCATACAGTTTAAGAATTTTGCAGCGGAGTTTCAAATTATGCACATCTAAGATGAACCACTTGATGAAGACAGATACATTAGTAACATTATACAAAGTCGTTGTAAAAGTAATTGTAAAGTCAAAATGAACTTTTATTATGGCTAATTTGATCCCGAAATTCATAGCTTCATCTGGTCCCCGTTGGCCAGCGAGTTTAATATGGACCATACATTAATTTCGAGATGCGGCTTTTATGTGTCTAGTGTCAACTTTCATGGCTCTCTGCTTGAATTACATGAGCAATCATCAAGTAACCTCCCTCCCTCCACCCCCCTCTATCTCTCTCTCTCTTTCGGGCGCGCCTCTCACAGTCTTACTATCCTTTAAACATGCATTCTTAGATGTAGCCTCTCTCTCTAAAAAAAAAATAAAAAAAAACTTAGAAAACATCAATAATAATAATAATAATACACAATTTAATAATAATAGTTTATTTTAAACGTTTAAAACGTCAAAGAACAACATTTAAATTGTTGCAATTTAACTGCTGACCAAATCTACAAATATTAGTTTTATGTGAAGCGTTCAGGTTATATTAATGTTTAGATTCAATCGAACATAACTAGACTTGTTGCTGAACTTATTCCAAAAAGGAACACAGAGTCTAATCGTACGTTTCAACTACCAAACATTCTGCAGATAGCCTAATACTAAATAGTTGTTATGCCCCCTGTTGTTCACGGGAAATTACGATTTTCTTAAGTTAGCCAAAAGCGAGATAACAGTTTAACTTGACAGTATTATTATCCACAGCTGTTAGAAATTATCGGTGCTCTTCAAAAACTTTGACAAATAATGAAACGACTGGACTTACATAAATACACGTGAGGTAAATATATTTTTATTGGTCTGTTGCTTTAGAACTCACCTTACGCCGCTTTACTTTCATTTTAGGCTGTTAGAGAGCACAATCTTCAGTCCATCCCCATTTAAAGGGGACACCTCACCAAATGTTTCAAATAAGTACATTTCTCATTTCCCCCAACATGCTAATAATGCATAATGAAAAGATAATATATCATTTGAAATACTGGAATAGGTTCAGCAATTTTGTTATTGACTCATTGGTCTTTTTGTTCTTCTTATCGCGTACATCAACTCTAATTTATGATGATCATAGTCCCATTTCCTAAAATACAGCTATCAAATATGATTCAGATGCATGTTATAGCAATGGCGTTGCTATTTTTATATGCATTTTAACCACATGTATCAAATAACCCTGCAGCCTCTTCACAAAATAACCCTCGTCGATGAGCACACACTGTCTTAATATTGATTGAAAACAGAGACCAGACACAAAAAAACGTTTACAAACATCTAGAAGCCATTCACATCCACGGGATTCATTCTCAGTGCGAACATCCATCTGATGAAAAGGAGGTGTCAGGCCTGCGCACGTCCTTTATAAAGACCGATTGTCATTTAGACAAACGCTGGAGGGTTTCTTTATTCCGTTCCTATATATATATATATATATATATATATATATATATATATGAACTGCTATAATACCTTTTATTATTATTATTATTTATTTATTTATTGTTTGTTTGAGGGTTGCGTTCTTCCCTTACGCTCCGCAAGTTCAATTATAGCTGTGAGGAGACAGACGGATTAAAGAAACAAGTAACACTAATTGCGCGGCAGGTATCTCTCACAAAAAAAAAAAAAAAAAAAAAAAAATCCTCGTCGATGAGCACACACTGTCTTAATATTGATTGAAAACAGAAACCAGATACACAAAGGTTTACAAACATCTAGAAGCCATTCACATCCACGGGATTCATTCTCAGTGCGAACATCCATCTGATGAAAAGGAGGTGTCAGGCCTGCGCACGTCCTTTATAAAGACCGATTGTCATTTAGACAAACACTGGAGCACAACATAAAGGCAAAGGTCAAGTCCTTTTCCAGTTCAAGTGTGTGCTGATTCGCCTACAGGTCGACGGGACACCACTTTATTATCTCTCATACCGTAAGTTTGAAGCCTGTCGCTAAAAAGGGGGGAAATGAAAGTAAAAACTAAGACTTAATAATTGTGGAGTTTCCTCAGCCACACACAAAAGAGTATTATGAAAAATAGCCCAAGTCCAAAGAATGTCACAGTGGTCGACTTATTATTTAAATCTTTCATTATATGGGGAGAAAAAAAAAATCTTATTGAAACTTTCCTTTTGATGAATTAACTCGTGAACAACGGGGAAAAGTCTCGCTAGACATAATTCTGCCCTTTTTATAATGATGTGGGACTTAAAAAAGAAAGATCATCAGCTTTTGTGTCAGGATCAAGACGTTTAGATGCAGCATGTGGTAACGGAAATGTTTTTGGAATGTCAGCGACAATTAAATCTAGATTTAAGCTAAGAAAAAAAAAAAGTTTTGTTATTTGTGAACAACACTGTTTATGAATTTCATAGATTAAAACCGGTAGATTAACCTGTAATGATAATAATAATAATAATAATATTAATCATAATAATAATAATAATAATTTAACATTTTTCAAATCTTGGCATTTTTCATGCATTTTTTATTTTATTTTATTTTTATATTATATTATTTTGCTCATTTGTAAACATGACTTCTTTGTCTTAGTGCTGCCACAAAAGAACAAAAGAAGTTGTCATATTGATAAAAAAGATTACGATGAGTTGTTTCATTAAAGTACATCAGAAAAGCTTGCTGCTGACACTCATCGGGAATTTCTTTCCCTTATCTACACCTTTAAATTTCCTTCAAGACAGACTTGAAAACGTGTCATTTGTCAAGTACAGAGAGTGCATATATCGAGATAACTTGTCGTGTGTGTGTCTAATTGGAAAAGTCGATGTTGGAAGCCTAGCCACGCGTCTGTAGCTCTAAGAAAGAAAGAAAGAGAGAAAGAATGCGGAGCGGAAATGAACTTCAGTTGAATGACACTTTACTTGCCGGTGATTAATATTGATCCACACCCCCTTCAAGCGTCGTGCTTTAACAACACGCAGGTGGCTGTTGACATTTCACTCGGAGCCTCACCTCCAAAAAAAATCCACATACACATAAATATCCTATGCGAGCTAAATAAATAAATAAAACAGCGCGACACTTATTAGCAATCCAAAGCAACACACACAGACACAGTATGTAAAAAGAAAAGGCTTAATTACAATAAAATGTAGACAATAAAATTAGACGTTATATTGAGAAAAAAGAATCTCTTATGAGGAAAAGAAAAACCAACATGTTCACATCTGAAAATTAAGAACTTTTAAGGAGCACAGATTGGTATAAAAATAGCTTCGTTTTATTTTACACTAAATAAATAAATAAATATCAGGTCATGTGTAGCTCTTTGTTCCTCTCAGGCTGTGGGTCATTGGTTTCGGGATCGTGTGTCGTTACCTTTAGCAGGTCATATAGTCACTGACAGCACAGATATAATGCTGTTTAATAGACCGTCATGATGCAAAAGACATTAAACTTAACAAAGATGTGTCAGAAATTCACATAATACTCCATATGTTCATTAGAGTGCTCTCAGAGGGCTGTGGAACATTTCATTAATTTGTCATTTATGGATGTTTGACAAATATTACAGGGTATGTAAATATGAGAGGCGTAATGTCTTTTCTGCGGGAGATGAAGAAATGACCCAAAAGTCTGTGTTGCTGCTAGAGTGATCGCACGAATTATTCCCCCTGCTCAAACTGTGCTTTCACCATGCACAGCACATTTCCGAGCCGTCGTGTGAAATAGTGCACATAACCCAATTACTTAAAGCGTCACATTGGCAATGCACATTTGCATGTCTGAAACACGTTACTATGATGCATGATATCTGATGCCTCATCTGTTTGCGCTTCTGTTTTCGAAAATTCGCAACCTAGCATTATAAATTATATTCTATTCTATTCGATTCGATTCTATTCGATTCGATTCACTGTTTTTCACCTCAGTTCGCATTCCAGTCGGTTGGCTGCTGCCCTATGCACTACTTTACCTTAAATGTAAATTGATCTGTTCCATGGCGGGTGTCAATGTTTCTGTGCGAAGGCTCTTCCTCGCACAGCAGAGTTCTGAAACATGCCTCGTTCAGGTGAC
The DNA here is from genome assembly GCF_001515605.1 of Sinocyclocheilus anshuiensis. Taxonomy (NCBI): domain Eukaryota; kingdom Metazoa; phylum Chordata; class Actinopteri; order Cypriniformes; family Cyprinidae; genus Sinocyclocheilus; species Sinocyclocheilus anshuiensis. The sequence goes on along the minus strand of NW_015540842.1, from coordinate 1,637,528 downwards.
CAGAGTTCAATCTCCACTGTTACTCTCAGACGACTGAAACCTGACACCTGCGGAAAGTTGCACAATCCAAAACCATTTTACAACCTGTTGCTGAGGCTGCTTATATGGAAGCCAGTGACTGATGATAATAATAATAATAATAATAATAATAATAATAAAAGCAGTTGGTTTAATGGTTTGAATAGAATTGGATTGTTTCCGAGAGGTTAATGTCCGACAAGCCTGTGGGAGCTTTTCATATAGAAGTCCGCCTCCTTACAAAACATATAGCATTACCAACCATTCTCTTGACCTCACACCATTTACGCCGACAGTTCAAATGAGTTAAAACCAGATGGAAACCGAGTATTTGCCATTACAAGCCAACGCTGTCTTCCGGTCACGTATACTAAGAGTAAGCCTGCTTTGGTTTTATGACACGGAAGAATAAATATTTGCAGTTCGACGTCCCCATCTTACGGATATTTGGCGACAACACTTTTCCCCTCTGCCTCAAACTTTAATTGCCGAAAAACGTTCTCGCCTCCCTTTTCCTTTCTCCACAAAAACCGCCTCATATGTTGCTCATAATATGAAATATGAACCGCGAGATGATAGATTATATTTCAGAAATACTTAATCGCTGAAGGGCACATTCTACAATTCATTATCATTTGCCCATGGTGATGATGTATGGCCCATTTAAATACATCTGATACCCCCATAAAAACGATTTCATTATTTTTACTTTTCATTATCATCATTATTACCCTATTGTATCGCACGCTTAATGCCGGAGCAGTTGCATTGATTGATGCCTCTTGTATCATCGTATTAGGAGACTATATGGCCTATTGCCAGCACAGTTTTGACCATCCAGGTGAGGCATCTGGAGATTAAGGTGGACCATCCATAGGGAGCACTGAAAATATGGAAATTCAGTTCATTTGGTTACTTTTGTTTGCATTTCAGTGTCAGTTTGTGCGATGATAGACCATTCTGAATGCTGTACATTACATTAAACTGTAATATATGTGAGTCCTTAAAGGAAACCCAACTGAGTTAACAATGTTTACGATATAGAGGCATTTCCCTTTGGAATATCAATATATAAATATTTTCTTTTTGATTTGCATAAGCCTAGATAAAGGCAATATGTTCAGCTAAAACCAGAAAAGCAAATAAAACATTCATAACAGCGCACTAGGCAAATGTGAAAAGGAACTTTCTTTGTTTTGTTTTTGTTTTTAGTCACGCGAAAAGGTTGGTGGTGAATATGCCTAAGAACCAGAAATGAAATAATTGCTGGTAAAACATGGCAGCTTACCTACTATGAATGTCGTGCAGACACACACAGTGCACATCTGCGTTTGTATTGCATCTTACCTTGACTTGGACCTAACATATTTTCGGGGAAAAGCGCAACCTTTCTCTCATATCAGCAGTCAAGCATTGCAAATTATCAGCTTTTCAGTTGCTTTAATGTTTAAAGAGTGCAGTGTTCTCTTGGATCCTTCTATTAGATGCTTTGCCGTTAAATAAAACAGCAATGACATGCGCATTCACTGACTAATGCATGCAATCTGCTTTTTTTGGTGGAAGCGCAGGATGCTCCCCACATAACGTGCTGCTTTGCATGGCATCTATCCTGTTCATGCGGCCCTTATAGACTCTAATGTTTTAATAATAGCAAATAGAAAGTCCTTGTTGCAGACTATACGAACAAATTAGAGAGCGTGATCAGAGATCAAAGGAATCGAAATAAGCACGGGTCGCTCGGCTCATTCAAGCAGCTGCTTTGAGATTCAAGGCCAACAAGCGTATCTTACATTGAAAGAAGGTTCCCATTCAGAGTGCAGGTGCGAAGTAATGCGGTACATTCTGCTACATTATCTGAAGGTTGTTAGAGATCAGTGTTCACTCTGCTAACTATAGGGGCTGATTCTCACTGGAGAAAAACTCCTTCATCCATGAAAGTACAATAACTCAGCGCCACCGAATAGAAGACTGTGGTAATCTGACTATTTAGGAGCGTATTCAATCAGGCTACCCCATTTATTAGTCATTTCTTGCTATTTATTTTCATTTAGCCCATGCCAGTAACAGTTCTCTTCTCCATTCCACCTCCAAACGTAATGGTGCAGGAAGTGATGTCATGATGTGTTAAGTTCAGGTTTGTTGCACGTGAGACAAAACTGAAACAATATGGACTCTTTAAGTCCCGTGGCTGCCATTTTTACAGGTGCTGAAACTTCATGTTTAATGTTTCTTTTAAATGAAACTTCTGTTGGTACGATTTTAACGTTCAAACCTGGGAAGTTTACCAAAGCAAAGTAGAGCTCATTTAGGAGCTAGGAGATAGCAGTGTTTGTGTTACAATTAGCATATATATATGTAGTTAGTATGTAATTACGTATATGTTAATATTATACTGTAATTAATTACGTTTGCATTTAAAAATTGTGTCATGTACACTTTATTGTAACTAACTAACCAAACAAGCAAACACATAAATAAATAAATGGTCTACTGGGGCGTCCTAGTTTACACTGCATAATCACAGCATTTTAAATATACTCAAATTCAGCAAATGTTTGGACATAATTTAACTCGCGCTTTAAAAAATAGCTTGCATGCCGTTTCCTCTATATATTATTTCTTCTATATATTTATTTCATAATTCATGCTTGTCAAGTAACTCAAAAACAGTTGGAACTAAATGTTTAAAATGAATTTAGTCAGTGTTCAAAATAGCACACATAATGAACAATGTGAAATGTTCCAGTCGGCTTGGCTTTCCTTCGTTTCGAGCTGAAAGCTTATTTCACCAAAACCAAATCCCTATAACCCTTACTTGAGAAACTTGAGAAGTCAAAACTGTCAAAGCTGAGCCTTATAAAATACGATTTATTTATTTAACGCTAGTAAGTAATATGGAGGTACTCACTTATTTAACCATTTGAACGGCAAAACCAGTTTGAGGTTGTATGGGGGCAAAGAGGTCTAAAAGTAGCCTATTCTGTTTTAACTTGCTTTTTGTTATTGGGTAATTTATATATTTATTTATTTGTCATTGCACCTGTCCTGTTATTTTGCATGCGAATTCCAGTCAGCCCTTGTCATGTAATGATGACATTAAATAGAGCGTTGAATGGTGTGTGAACCGCTAATCCCCTATTAAAAGAGCTTTGTTAAATAATGCAGGACAGTTTCCGGAAGTGTGATTATCGCCTCAATTATTTCACAAAGAAATTATATTTCACACTCAAATGAGCTCTGCCTTGCATTTAACAAAGAAGCTTCTTCTTTTTCTTCCATTACAGAGGCAGGCTGTTCCTTGGTGTAATCAGAATGTGAATTCATAGTTAGGCCAAGTCCACCATAGTGTGACAAGTGAATAAACTATAGTTTAACTTTTCTTATAAGTTTTTCAAAAGTTAAACGGATGCCTCTTTTGCTTCAGTGGTTTCACTTCACACTTGTAAGTGCTTCGTTTGTATTTCGAATATGCAATTTATTATTATTATTAAGAATAATAAGAAGAGTCTTGTAATTATTATATTAATTGTTGTCTTAGTTTGCACTACAACTAGCTACTTTAAGGACATGATTAAGGCTGTTTTTGAAATGGTTAAATCCTCATGTGTGCTCATGCTTTCCAAAACAGTTCAACACTGCTGGATACAACAGTTTATAGGCCTACTAACTAGAGAATGGCTGGCTTACCGGAAAGAGAATAGGGAAAGCGGATTCGAAACTATTCAAAAACGAGAAAGTGTTGAAAAATAAACATAGATTGTTCTGTCCCCTTTAATCGCAACTTTGACACACAGAGCAGCTTGTCGATAGTTTATATTACTTGGAAGTAGGACTTGATTATGGTCAAAGTCGTCTCTTCTTGAATGAAAAACTTGAAACACGTTTGAAAAGATTGCGCGATCAAAATGGTGACACGGAGAGGCCTTTCCATGTCATCAGCGTCGTTTAGACGACATTCAAGAATCCCCCTGATAATAAAAACACTTCAAAGGATCCTTGTTTCAATTGAGACCAAACTATCCCTCTCTCCTCTTATACACCAGCTCTCTGACACTAGACTACGCCACTGTTTGGCTGTTTCCCGCTGTATTTATTTGACTCTATATCCAACAAAGAAGTTGGAAAGCTAAACGCGCTAGTCACTCACACCCTTGAGCAAATCTGGTGCATAACACTGAGTTTAACGTTTTAAAGCAAGTTGAGAATGTAATGACACAAAGAAAGTTATGAGGCTGCTCATAATGGTAGATTTCTGCATTCGCTGGGCGACGACTCAGCGTGAAGATATAGTTATTGATTGAGCCATTTGTTGATTTAAAATGGTGCATTTGCTCGGATATGCAACGGTCACCATAAGTTGTTAGTTTAGGTTATTGTAAAACAATGAACATCGTTCTGTGCATCAAGTGAAAATTAAGACAAATATTTCCATTGGTCTCTGTCGATGTTTGTCAAACCAAGAAAATGAAAACAATGGAACTAATAAACGAACGGATAAATATCCATTTAAATTAAATTAAAGCGTATTTGGTTGTTCTTTTTCTTCGGAGGAAATATTACATTCTTTCTGACAAAACGGGATCTACAGCGCCGTCGTCCATATTATTTAAATTTGACTCGGCTTTTGCTATTGAATTCTTAACTCACCATGAAGATTCACCGTCGTGAAAAAAAATGTGTCTTTGTATAAAAAGCTCTTTGAAGTCTGTGTGAAAATATGCAACTCTTTCATCAATCGCTGCCCATGTAATTGGAGTGTAAAGCTGGAGTATATCTGTGTGTATAAGCGATACAAAGGGATATAAAACAAGTTATCGCTAAGGGATTCGCTAAGAGAATTAAAATTATTTTAAGTTGGCTGGTATTTAATATTATGTTTGAGTCATTTAGGATCGTGTATATTGTGATTATTTAGGTGTTTTCTATTAGATGATGCCTAATTTAAATATCGTATAACTTGAAAAAAAAGATATATATATATAATTGTTTTCCTACTAAAGCGTAATGTAGGAGGTCTTTTAGCTTTGCATCATACACGATTTATTCAAAGTACTGACAACTTACAAGGCATTTCGGTACACATTTTAAGGTCTCTTCTGATAATACTTTTTTTTTCATAAAAATGGATTGATGACAGTTTTACAAAATCACAAAATAACCACATTGATTAATGACTAATCATAAATTAACCTTCATATCAAATACAATAACACTGTTTCCATCAAATTGGCTTGGCTGGTGAAAGCACAAAAAGAGGAAAGAGTCTACGTCTTTATGAAATTCAAATCATCCAAATTATTAATTTTGTACAAAGTATAGTAGCAAACATTTAAAAATTGCTGAAAGACAAAACCTTACAAAATTACTGTTCACACATAGACATTAAAACGTTGTCATTTACAACTGTACAGGTTTAATAATTAAGCACTTTGGTTCAATAATACAAAACAAATAATTCTTTACCGATTAAAAAATAAATTAAAAATATATTTAAATCAAAGCGGAATTTACAAAATAATACAGTGACGCGTACGGTAAGTACACTATTTAGAAACATAGACACTCGGGACGTGTTTTATATCGATTGGTGGTTAGGCAGTGACAGTAGCTGTCAAAGGCCAGTGCATCCTTCAGTAAGGCAGTAAAAGTGAACAAGCCTACTCTTTGAACTGACTTCCACAGGCGTCAGCCTGCCACCATTCAGTCCAAAACGGACTGTCCAAATAAGATAAGATGTCAAAGTCATTTTAGTCACTTTGCCAAAAGAATATTACATTTTACTAGAAGGCGTCCCTCCGTTCAGGATTGCCGTACGTTGGCCCCTCTGTATGGCTCGGTGTGGATGAACCGCTGGGTGGGGTCTGAGGGCCACTGGCACCAGAGCTGTGACACACGTACCATTCGCTTAAATTGGCCGGCTGGGACGATGATGAGAGAGGCGCGGAGAGCGCAGAGGGAGCTGGCTCCCTTCCCAAGTCCAATGAAGGAGAAACAAGAGATGGAGTCGATGATTCGTAACCCGAACTCGGAGGTGGGGACTTGCAGTGCACCTTCATGTGTTTTCTCAAAGAGCTGGGATGAGTGTACGATTTGTCACAACCTCTGACTTTGCAGTTGTACGGCTTATCGCTAGTGTGTACGTGGGAATGCTTTTTCCGGTCACTGCTGTTGGCGAACCGTCTGTCACAGCCGTCAAACTCGCATTTGAAAGGCTTTTCACCTAAAACAACAAAACAGTTGTGACAATGGTCAAATACAGGTAAAGCACATTATTGCACATTGAGCACATAAGCAAATATCATTTGCATCAGTCGAACGCATGTCAAACTGTACAGGGTAAATCAGGTCACATGAGCCCCATGATATCGTGATTATCTTTTTACTCCTCTGTCTGCTCTCATGGCAGGCCCCTTGTGTCTGGGACTCTCAGACAGCAATGATTTCTTTTCACAATTACAGATCATTGGGCATCCGTTCTTTAAAGCGTTTGCCCTCGTAGTAGTTTCATTTACCTTTGGAATGTAGGGCAGAAAGATCTCATAAAATGCATCTGATCCACCATCTAAACTGCTATTAGGCCTGTCCCTCTGTAACCATAATAGCTGCTGGAGAAGGCAGCCAGGCAATATAAATGTTTGAATTAATTACATTTAATCACATCACGCTTATTTCCGAAGGACATAAGCTCCAGGAGTTTATAAGACTACGCAATTACTGCTGTCTAATTACAGTTGCTTGCTGAATATCAATTTGACCTTCAGCTGTTGGGCCGAGAAAGCCAATAAAGAATATTAGTGTACTACAAGAAAGCAGCAAGGAAGAGACCCTTGGGAAACCATATCCATAACATAGATTCAAATACTGGCGCCCAAGCAAGAAAATAGTGCGGCTGCACTCGGGAAGGTCGCACAGGAATAATACATAACGTTGGTTACACATCATAACTGAAAGAAACGGTTATCTTAGAACTAGTTTCTAGTGAAATGTTACACGTAGTAGCCTTACTTATTATGCAAAAAGAAAAAGAACAATCTCACTGGCGAACATCGACCTTCTCTACTAAACCTGAAATGCAAAAAAATATTCTCCCAGTTGCTTCTAGCTGTGAAGAGCCCACAAAGCAATAAAATCAATAAAAATAACTATACCAACCTAATGCATTTCATTAATATGTTGCATTTAGTAACATGTAAAGTTTATCCTGTGAAGTCACGTTTGATTTACTCTTTCAGAACTTGTTGCATGCGGTCAGTCTGCAAGTTTTGTCATCAGTCTATGCGTAGTTACTTACAGTTCAGAAATACATGGAGATAACTACAACATCATGTCCCTTGGTGCAATTAATGACAGTCGTTTTGGACAGTTTCTAGGGGGTGGGGGGGGG
>NW_015540842.1:1613148-1630106 GCF_001515605.1 Sinocyclocheilus anshuiensis | reverse complement strand
GGGAGGGGGGGGGGGGTGGTAGTTAGCCTACCCTCTGACTAGGCTAACTGGAACACACACAAAAACCTGCAGTGTAAGCAAAACAAGACACTAGCATATCTAAAATGCTACCATGCCCTGCAGATCGTTCTGAAGGGATAACTGAGTACTTGAACAAATGTGCTGTTTTTTAACGAGTGTTTGTGGTTTCCAAAATGTAGCAAAGGAGTAGGGTATAGCAGTTTGCAATGTGACCATAAATACTTGCGTACAACTTAGAGTAATTGTAATATAAACATATTATGTCCATAAACGATTTATTGTGGAAAATAAATAATTTGGGGTTTTAACATAAGGCAGCACCCTACCGCTTCATCTTTTATTTATCATTATTATATTATTATTGTCGTCAGTCGACGACTAAACTGGACTCAGTAGGCCCCAAACATATGGATGTGCTGCAAAGCTGTAAGCAATCTGATGAAGTAAGGAACACATTATTTTTACAACACACGATTAGAAAAAGCAAGTCAGAAATCAGAAACAGTAACACTCCACCATTATATTCTCCCCTTCCTTTTTTAAAATACGACTTATTGTTAAAATAATATTCTGTTAGCTATACTAACTACAAGTAGCCTATTAAAACTCATCAAATAACAGTGACAACATTGATAATGGTGAGTGTTCTGCGAAAACCCTTTATGAACCACTGCATATATTATTTGTTCGATAAAATCTCTTAAAAGTAAACCTTCTTAAAAGCGGATTTTTTGACAAACTGTGCCTCTATTTAGCTTACAAGCTAGCTCACGTCATTTATAAACCAGTTGCTGTGCATCGATTCGTTTACACTTCAGCTTCATTGCGGTATGTCTAGTGACGGAGGAGTTTTACGAGCCCTTAGCATTTAACTAAATTGTCCTAAGGGACGGGAAATTAAGCCACTGACCTGTGTGCGTCCTCTTGTGTATTTTCAAGTTTTCCGATCTGGCAAATACTTTTCCACAGCCGGGGAACGGACAAGGAAACGGTTTCTCTCCGGTGTGCACTCTAATGTGATTCACAAGTTTGTACTTTGCTTTAAACGCCTTTCCCTCTCGCGGACACTCTTCCCAAAAACAGATATGGTTCGCTTGCTCCGGTCCTCCGACGTGCTCCACAGTCACATGTGTCACTAGTTCGTGCATGGTGCTGTAAGTTTTGGAGCAAAGTTTTTTCGCCGAGTGCTCTGGCTCCAGCCACTTGCAGATGAGCTCTTGCTTGATCGGCTGCCTCATGTATCGGAAAAAAGCGCCAGCTCCGTGGTGGTGATGTGCGCTGAGATTCATGTTCAGATTGAGCCCGCCGTATCCGTGCAGAGAAGAAGCAGCAAACGGGTCTGCCCTGGAGCTCGCTACTTGACTCAAATGATCAGACCGAACGTACATTTCGGCAGGTATTCCTAACCTTATTTGTCCGTTCAAAGCTTGGCCACCTGGTGCTCCGGTAGATGACTGCTCGTGATGAAGTCCAGGGAAGAGCGTATGGTTCCCTCGTTTGACTGGAGACCACTTCACTGTGGCCTGCAATATGATGATTGTGGTGGTGATGGTGGTGGGGATAATGATGGGTTGGGCTGATTTTGAGGGCCGCGGAGTGCCCCATGTGTTCTGGCCCGAATGGACTCGGCCCCAGGCGGGGTTCCGCAGTCATCTCCCCAGGGTGCGAGTGAGCCATTGAGTATGGATGGCTGCTGAACCCCGGGAAGCCTGTCACGCTCTGAGGGGTATGGTGGTGATGATGGTGATGGTGGTGAGCCCCTGCCAAGTCAACTAATCTCAGCGGCGTGTTCCGTTTGGAAAACGCGGGGTCCATCACAGGGCTTCCCAAAGCATCCACGCTCATTACTCCTAATTTCAGAATAACTTGACAGCAGGCAAAATAATAATAATGATGACAAATATATTTTAATCGCTTTGAAGAATACAGAAGAACAAAAAAATTCAACTTCCCCTAAAGTTTAGTTGCTATCTCAGTGTCTACGTGGAATCCCATTCGGTTGAGAGGCAGCAGCAGGACGCTTTGATATACTGAATAGAGATTCATGGTAGGCGCTGCAGCCCGTGGAGCCAAACAATCACCGAGCGCTCTAATTGGTCAGAGCTCTGTGATTGACGTCACTCGTGACAGTTTCCAATGCGAAGAAAAATGTTTTAGTGACAGCAAACAGAGATCGCGCATGCGCCGAGCCTCAGGCAGCGGATGAAAAAAAAAAATGTTTTTGTTATGCAAAGGTTATTGTACTTTTAACTGCAATCTCGAAGTTACATCGAAGCAATGCAACCTTTCTTTATATTACAGCTGTGGAAAATCGGCGACTGCGCTTTAGCCGCTTACCGCAACAACAGACTTACATGCAATACAAATGCGACATAGGTTCTGTCTAGTAGTCCGTTATAGAGAACGTTTGAAGAAGCTCCATAATAAACATCGAAAACGGCGGTTAGTAAAAAGTTAAAGTTTGCAGTTGCATGCAGCTTGCTCAGACTCTGTATTTAACCCTTTTGTCGAAAAAAGTTTTCAAACCTCATTTTTTTTTCTCTAACGGTGCTTCTACGTCGTCATGGGATCGGTGTCTTGTGAAAAGCGCGAAGGTCGCCTATTGTCCGGAGGGGGGAAAAAGTAACGCAAAAGACCTGTTGTTATGATCGGGGGTAATTTTCGGCCTCAGTTGTTCAGCGGCGGCGGATCAGGCACACAGGAGGTGGTGCTTCATCAAAAGTGTACAGGGCAGCAAAGAAGTCTTGGCAAAATAGCTCGAGTAGCTACTAAATAAAAATCCTAATACATATCTAATCCAGTCTTTCCGATGCGTAAAAGTTTATCACAACAGATTACCCACCAATATTTAAAAACACACTGTTGACAGTGCATCTGTTATAAATAAAGTACAATCATGAATCAACAACCGACTGTTGCGTTTGTCTTGTATAGAAAGCTTAAAAACAAATGGACAGTGGCCACCTCATGAAAACAGGCTCAAGAGTTTTAGTAACATTCTTTGAACTTTGCCTTGAAGGCACTGCACGCGAATGCTAATCTTCCAAGACATAAAACTGACTTAGCAGATATGGTCAGTGAATGTACATCTAAGTGGTATGTATGTCCACAAGGTCTAACATAAGTTAAAAGTTGAATACGCTTCACAACAATCAACAATAGGCTAGCTATCTAATGAAGTGTGCATTTTGATACATGGTGATCTTCCACAATAAATTAATGTCTCTTTTTGTGGTAGGAATGAAGAATGTTTAAAAAAGTATCTGTGTCCATGTTGCCGCAAGAAGAATTAGTTTTTCCCCCAAACAGTTTTATAAAATATATCAATTATTTGCTTTTTCTTAATCAAAAATAGCATAAATTATAGTGTGTTACTTCAACCTCATTGACCTTGTAAATAAAAGTTTAATGCTATTGTTTGTTTCTTTGTATGGCATTGGACGTAATTTCCCAATATGCAATAAAATAAACCATAAACAGGCGCTGTGTCAAAGCAGTTTAAATCACCGCGAGGTGAACGAAGTTTTGGTGAATTGCAATGTGTTTCTTGCACAGTTTTGGTGAAATGAATGTTTCCCTCCTTGCACAATAGAAGTTTAAATACATAATTCAAATACAGAATTATTACCGTAATTGCAACTGTTTGAAGCTTTATCGTAATCAAACCGGCCGGACACAAATAGAAAGTGTTGGGTGAACTGACCTAAAAAGGTCAGACAGTTAGTATTAGATATGTCAAAAATCATCTGTTCAATCTCCACTGGAGTTAGGCGGATTATACGTGAGAGTATCGAGACAACATTTAGATAGTATTGGTATTCAAATACAGAATTATTACCGTAATTGCAACTGTTTGAAGCTTTATCGTAATCAAACCGGCCGGACACAAATAGAAAGTGTTGGGTGAACTGACCTAAAAAGGTCAGACAGTTAGTATTAGATATATGTCAAAAATCATCTGTTCAATCTCCACTGGAGTTAGGCGGATTATACGTGAGAGTATGGAGACAACATTTAGATAGTATTGGTGCTCATGTGTCTCGATGAAAAATGGAAACAGTTAACACCCCCACCCCCACCCCCAGCTTACTTTGTTTCCTAACTTCATTTAAAGGTATATAATGTGACATAACGTTTGATTGTGTGTGTGTGTGTGTGTAGTAGATTTGTGACTGCAAGTCTGCAAAATCGCATTTCACGGAAATATTACTTCATCTGAAGGCCATTGTGATCGTTTTATGTTCATGTATTACGATCACACGTGAACACAAAACTTCAGTCTAAAATCCACAATTGTAATCTATTAAAATAATAAAAGCGTGACCTTCGGCATTTCTTCAACTTTAGGGGGATTAATTTTAATCAGGGTCAAGATGCATTCAATTATCGATGCAAGTAAATTGGTATTCCCTTGAGAACGGTCATGGCTTGATCTGTCAGGCTTCTAGTGACAAAACCACACCATCCGTGTCATAAATAAGTAAACATTGTGTGAACTATGGCGAATAGTGAAGATGTTAGTCAAATGGTTGGGGCTCAGGGTCGAATGGGTCGCAGTTGCATTCTTGAGGCATTTCTTTAGCACGTAACGAAAAGTTTATTTTCAGCTACTTTTTGCAGGGTAGAGGGGAAAGTATGACAAGATACAAAGCGAGTTTAATTTGACAAGAAAGACAATGGAACATAACACTTGGGAATGAAAGTCAGCTATTGCCCAAAATCATTGACATTGATAAAAAATTCAAATGCAGAAAAAACGGTCAATTTCTAAGAAATACTCTGTCGCCAATTCAAACACATATTAACAGCCAGTTAAAATAACTATTTTACACACTCTTATAGGGAAAATTCTGTAAATTCGATTCATGTAAAACATGACATGTTGATACTTTTAGTAGATATAAATTATTTATTGAATTAAATAAAATAAGGCTGAATGGCACTTAAATTATTAATACTTAAAATATGAATTTATTTAAAAATAATGATAATACATTATTCCTTATTGCACCTACCACTTCAATGTGTCCAGTCTTTAAGGAATTTAATTGTTATGCATGAAAAAAAAACAAAAAAACTTTTTGCTAGTTTTATCTGTTTATGGTGCTCGGTAAATATTTCCCAATGATTCCAGCCTCCAAAACTTATTTCGTCCCCACGCTACGAGTCTTACCGTTTGTCACCTGTTGAAGACATCGTCCAGATTTCTTTTATAAAGATAACGTCCTTCAGTCAAAACATGCAACTCAACAGCTTCTCGAATGAGTTTGGGTCATTTTAATGGTCATATTTTAATGGTTCGTCTGTTCATGCGGCTTTGAACTCCAGCCGCCGGAGTTTCCTGCAGAGAGAAATCCCACTTCACAACTTCCACAATCCACAACTTTTACACACACAAGGGTGATACATTACGGCCTTAATCTTTCAAAAACATAGGTTAAAACTATGAATAACGGAAAGAGCCACCTCGTTCGCAGGTTTGAATCTATTATTTGAAGTTTGAAGGCATCTGCGGAAGGCCTATACTGAGTGCGCAGAGCATGTGTATTTATTTATATTTATTATTTTGTACCGTTGAGCATAATATATATATATTTATTTATTTTGTTTTATTTTTTTTTTAAATGTATTTATTTATTTTTTATTTATTTTTTTATTTTTTTTAACAGCATTTGTTTTTTCAGGATGAAAAGCACGAGTTCCATGTCATGTAAGAACAGACTACACTATATCACATTTCAGCCAGTGTTTACTAGATGCGCGCCAGGTTCTTCTCAGAGCATCAGGCTTTCACATAAGTAGGCCAAACGTGGACGTACTCCGTCTAGGACAAAAGCTATTATTCGGCCATGCATTCACTAAACTCTGTTTTCTGAATTTCAACATCCAGAGCAAAATAACAGTCAGCAACCTCCCGACAATCTCATAGATTGATGATGTAAACCGACCAATCGCACTGATGCTGAGGCATGGCGGGCTGTTATTTGGTGAGTGAATGTTAGTAGGGGGAGAGCGCCCTCTCCAATGATGGTCCAAGCTCGGGGTCACGTGCTGCCCCCCTCCTTCCCCATTCATCAGGGGTGGACTGTGTTGTCTTTTCAATTCATTTATCTGCAGGAATGATTGCGACTATCAGTCTGAAGCTCACCGCCTGACTGAGGAGGTGAAAGTTGCGCCACAGGAAGATAAACCGCAAAAGACAATATTGCACATGATTTGCGTGCGCATCGGATGAGCAGGAGAGGGAAATTCCTCTCCACTAAAAGTAAATTAGGAATAGGGAATCGGAGTTCGCCTCGCACAGACACAAGTCAGAGAAATAGCAAGCAGAGACAGTTGCTAGAGATTCTTCCTCTCCCAGTCTCCTCCGCTGCAGACTGAAGATGCTCTTGGACGCAGGACCACAGTATCCCACCATTGGAGTGACTACATTCGGCTCCACCAGACATCACTCAACAGGCGAAGTTACAGACAGAGAAGTGGCTTTGGGTATCAATCCGTTCGCCGACGGTATGGGCGCTTTCAAAATCAACCACAGCGCCCACGACCTCGGCTCTGGGCAAACGGCGTTTTCCTCGCAAGCGCCCGGCTACGCCGCCGCCGCTGCCCTGGGACACCATCATCACCCCACTCATGTCAGCTCGTACTCCACCGCCGCCTTCAACTCCACTCGGGACTTTCTCTTTCGCAATCGGGGCTTCGGAGACGCCACGAGCGCGCAGCACAGTCTGTTCGCCTCCGCAGCAGGAAGTTTCGCCGGACCACATGGACACTCTGACGCCGCTGGGCACCTGCTCTTCCAGGGACTGCACGAGCAAGCGGCCACGCACGCGTCCTCCAACGTGGTGAACAGTCAGATGCGCCTGGGCTTCTCCGGGGACATGTACGGCAGGGCCGAGCAATACGGTCACGTCGCGAGCCCCAGGTCCGATCACTACGCCTCTACGCAGTTGCACGGCTATGGCCCCATGAACATGAATATGGCTGCCCATCACGGGGCAGGGGCCTTCTTTCGCTACATGAGACAGCCCATAAAGCAAGAGCTCATCTGCAAATGGGTCGAACCAGAGCAGCTGACGAATCCGAAAAAGTCTTGCAACAAAACTTTCAGCACCATGCACGAGCTCGTGACCCACCTGACGGTGGAGCACGTTGGGGGACCAGAGCAGTCGAATCACATTTGCTTTTGGGAAGAATGTCCCCGGGAAGGGAAACCGTTTAAAGCAAAGTATAAACTTGTGAATCATATCAGAGTGCACACCGGAGAGAAACCGTTTCCGTGTCCTTTCCCCGGCTGTGGAAAAGTATTTGCCCGATCGGAAAATCTGAAAATCCATAAAAGAACACACACCGGTAAGAAATGCACCCCGCCCCCTCCCCTCCATATATATTCATTGCTATGTTACTGATAACATTTTGTGTGTATATGTTGTAATTATGGGACTTAAAATGGCAAGCAAATAATGTAATTGTTTCATTATTTGTTTCTTTGTCCTATCGATAATTTTCATGCCAAGCACAATTCCAGTATGCAAATTATTATGTTTATTCTACATATATATATATATATATACATACATGTAGGAATACAGAACCGTTGCAAAATAACGTAAACAATTTGGGTCAAATTTAAAGAGATAATTTTGTGAGTCGTGTTTCGTAGTGGAATATGGACAGGAACTTTTTTAACGCGTTTATATTTGCTCATATTTATTTGCTGTATTTATGTATCTCCAAATGTAACATATTTTAATTAATAATAATAATAATAATAATATACCTGTGCTGGCATCCTAAAATGCGTATTTTGAGAGATGTTTGCTCTGTTTTTGTTAGGTGAAAAACCTTTCAAGTGTGAGTTTGAAGGCTGTGACAGGCGCTTTGCGAACAGCAGTGATCGCAAGAAACACATGCACGTCCATACTTCTGACAAACCATATCTCTGCAAAATGTGTGATAAATCCTACACACATCCCAGCTCCCTCCGGAAACACATGAAGGTAACAATAACGTTACCGTGCATTCTTTTTTTCACCTACATTATTATTATTATTATTTTGTTTACTCTTTCATTTTTTTGTCTTAATTAATTTCTGCGCTGATTTAAAAATAACGCGTTGTTACTGGTTATTTATGGTCTCTTATGCAATGTTTTTAATGTGTTGAATAATGTTGTTATATGCACCAAACTGATATGTGATTTTGATATAAAAGCTAACGCTAAATACCGCCATAATCTAAACATAAAGCTAAATTCAGTCTGACTGAAATTGCCAGGCGCAATCGGTTGGTACAGTTTGAGATTCGAAATTATGAGGCACATGTGAAAGTATAGTTTTATGGTTATCAGGTTCACGAGTCGTCGCCTCAAGGACCCCAACCCTCCCCAGCAGCCAGCTCCGGCTACGAGTCCTCCACGCCGCCCACCATCGTGTCCCCGTCCACAGAAAACCAGAGCAGCAGTTCCATATCACCAGCATCATCCACAGTTCACCACACGAGCAGCCACAGCACCCTTTCGTCAAATTTTAATGAATGGTACGTGTAAATATTTTCAAAAGACTGCAGAATTAAGACTGCTTTGGAACCAAGACTCAAAAGTCAGCCTATTCTCGCGTGGACCTACATACACACACATTGTGAAGAATCTGAGAGGTTTTCTGAAACCGCTGTCTATAGAGCAGTGCATGGACGGGATGTGCAACGCTCTTGGCAGCCTTTTTCCGATTTTTGTCCTCCATTTATTTTGCTCTCTTCTTCTTTCTTTCTCATATTTTCGGAAGACTGCACAGAGAACTCCAATTGCATGCTACCAGCAGGTCACAGCCTGCTTTTTGTACATAAAGATTCACCTAGTTTAAAATGTAATATTTGATTTTGTAAATAGTCATGATACAGATTAAGGGAATTTGTGAAAAAATGTGGTCCCTTGATATATGGTAAATGAAATGGTTTTACGAATATTGCGATGAATAGTCTTGACTAAAAAGAATGTTATAGTTTATGTGTACCAAATGTGAATTACCCAGTATTACCACAGTCTACACGTTTACCTAACCGATTAGTATTAATGTGCTTTTGTATACAGTGCAACATTTCGTCTCCAGTCCATTCTGAGTAGCACACAGTTGTTGTTATTTAATGTCATGTCGATAAACCGTGTAGTGAAAGCCTGAAGCTTCGTGTCAATCTTGTTTATGTAAGTGATAAAATATAAAACGATCTGTCTATTGCATTGGCAACTGCAATAAATTATTACTTGTATATAACTCAATTTTCCATATTTATCCGCATGTAAAGGACCGGTAACACATGTTAGAGATAATCGGTATTTATGGAAAATGCGTTCGTAGGGTATGTAAAATTTAGTTTACAAAATAATGTTTGTTACTTTTCGTACAATATTAAAGAATTAAACGTACAACAAAAAAATGCCTTCAATACTTTATTTCTCGACTGTGCTTTAAACAATTGAATTGGAGCTGGAGAAATACCAACGAGGAGACTCCACAAGTTAACCTAGTTATTATTTCTATTTATTTATCATTTCGAAATAAAAGGAGTCGAAATTAAATCATTACATAACTGCAACAATAATAACCCCTGGTGTTAGCAAGAGTTAGGATTTAACGCTTAAAGAAGGAAATGTGAATTACACAAATCAAAATGACATTTCAGCCCTAAATAAAACAATGCCTGCTTTTATATTTTGCCCCACTAATTCAGCAGGACGAATTATTTTCTAAGTAATTTAATTTCACTTTTGTACCCCTCATTATTGTCAGAAAATACAAATAACACAGTCCCCAGAGTAACGTTTTAATGCATTAAAATGTCAAATCGTGACGAATTAACTTCTCTGCGTGGTCTTATTTAAATAGTTTGCATTACTTAACTCTCGTCACGGCCTTATATAATTATGCTTGTTTGGGACCAGTATATGGTAGGAGCGAAGGACTTTAGTCCAAGAAGAGAGTCACTGTTGGGCTTTTGTTCTTGGCTGCAACTTGCTTGATCGCCCCATTAGGCACATCAAGATCATGAGCGTGCTTAATATCGCCAGTGCACGATTCTCACTGAGCGATTTTGCCAACTGCAAAATATGCTGTTTGGGTATTCAAATCTACAAAATGATAAATCGTTTACCCATTGCCCATTTCTTCACGGTCAGAAAGTGCAAAGTTTTCCAGAATAAGAGAGGAAACCTCTACCTATGGAGGGAGGGGGGCAATCTGAGCGCTCGTAAATCCAGGCAAGCACACGATCTGTACTATTAGGAGTAGCCTACTATGCATGCACGCAACTTTGTGTGTGTGTCTCAGATAACACAAGATCATTAGCATGTGCAAATTTAAACTGTGCCCCAAGGCTATGAAACTAATGAGTCGAGCATTGCAGTGTTTCTAATTCGTGGCCATTTGGATGTATTTTTGTTTTTAAATGTGATCCGACGACATGCTAGTTGCAAAGCGGTGCTTTAGTCTCTTAAAGGAAAATGCGATATACGCTACAATGTTTACATGTCCTCTTGGGGGTGTGCACAACAAGTGCAGGCGCGAGTGCAGACTGCCGTGCGCGTGAGAAATAGCCCACCGACAGGAGGAGATACTGACTTCTGGAAAATATAAACATATTGGCACATCAAACAGTAGGGGCGAATACGGAATGCATTATGTCGGAGGTGATTATTATTATTTTTTTTTTCGAAATATGTTCATATTCCCCTTCCACGGGTTATTAGGTTTTGAGATATGTGAATGATGGTAAAAAAAATGAATTGTTCGACTCTATTTAACACTCTATCTATTCAAACGTTCTAGTAGGCTACATTTTCATTCATGCACCGTTAGAGTAGTAGCAGAAAGTGTTATGTATTGATCCGTTCAATGGAATGCACATTTTTGAAGGAAGTCGTTTCGCTCGCCTGTTATCCTCATTACTCCTATTTCCCCCAGAAAATAAAATAACAACAATCATATCCATGGACAAACGCCATTACAACGTGGCTACGTTAGATTATTTGATGGATATGACTGTTAACTAAGATACCCGTGCCTGTTTTTGTCAGTTTGCCTGTTGTGGTAACCCCAATATTCAAACTGAATTTAAGACAAGCTTAAAAAAAAAAAAAACAGTCAAAATCCATTTAGGAGTTACACACGTAATATGCCTAATAACACCACATTAAAGGCGCACAGAGAACATAAAATTATACAGCTGTAGGCTATATCTTTTTGCTTTGTTTTGGATATAGCACAAAAATACTTTAGGAAAACTTTAACGATTCTAACATAATGCAGAGGCTTATGAATTGTCAAAAGGAATACATATTTGATGCTTTTACGAAAAAAAAAAAAAATCTGAATTTTACCACATGGGCAGAACAAAAATATATACATTAAAAATATATATATATTAAATATAAATCGGCGACTGCTTGGAAAACAAAAGGGTTTCTCCGTCAATTCTCTTAGAAGAAGACAGAATATTTTGATAATAAGCTGCTTTTTCGACGCCATTTTAAACATAGAATAAAATTACCGTTTAATCTGACTAGCGAGTTAAATTTAAAATGCAGCCTGAACGCAAAAGTGCGATTCAAATCAATAAGTCAAAGCTTTTCGACATTTGAACATTAAACAAAAATCGCATTACTTGTTGTACATTTCTTCAGGGAGTGAACCTTCATTTCATCGTTAGCCGTATTTATTTTCCTAAGCGTTGAGAACGAAAAATGACAATGCACCTTCCCAACAAGTTACATAACATTCAAGGCGAGCCTTACATAACTATTAACCTTAAACTGCACTCATGCAGCCCTAAATAACGGTTAGTTCCATATTTTTAAGCCTCTCAGTATGTTTCCCATAGCCAGATATCGAGCTGCATTTAAATTCACTGCTGAACTTTCTGTGATTGTTGCACAGCTGTTGTCTAGAGATGGATGCATCGCTGTTCTTTCTCGGTAATGTAAAAGTAGCTGACAGTTTTCTCCTTCATTCATATGCGCTTGACCTCTCTCTGACTTCAGCGCTGTCTTGTTCGTTGCAATGAGAGCAGGATGAGAAAAAAAGACATTTCAACTTGAACGCAGAGCGCAAATTGACAACAGTGAGCCAGAGAGTCCGTGGAGTGTGACTGCTATTTGCATTGAGATGGATGATTATTTTCAGAGTATTTATCATTGCTTTGTAAAGAAAGCAATATAGATCGGTAGTGCAAAGACATGCAAATAGGTCATTCTTCTTGTTTTGATAGGTCAGAAATGTAACATATTTTACCGTAATATGCAACACTATATTAACTGAGCTACCGCAAACTTAAAAAGTCAACATTTGAAAATAATAATAATTTTAGTCTCCTTGCATAGATAATACACTCTTTTATGTAGTTAAAGAAATAATTGACATTGTTCATTTTGTAATTACATTTGTTGTATGTATATATATATATATATATATATATATACTGTATATATATATACTGATTATATATTAGTAATTTACAGATTTCCTGTTATCATTATTATTACTATTTTAATCAGTATTTACACGTGTAACATGGACACTGTAAGAGAAATGCTAGCGAATAAAGGTATATTGTTGGGATCCAACAAGAGATGTCTGGTTAACCTAGCCAAATGTTTCTTGAGTATATGCCCTATGCACACGCCATACTGTGTTTTCTTCACTCTGCCCACAGCTTGGATTCACACTGCTAAAGAAAGAGCCGTCAACTAACATGAGTCATAAGGGTTTTTGTGACCCCTCCAGCATTAGTTGTGGACACCATGACATGCTATTAAGTTTGGACCACAGAAGATTTGTGGAGCCACTGACTTTGTCGTGTTCCCCTGACACGTTGCTAAATGGGGTCATTCCAATTAGTTGTTTGGGACAGGGCTGGACTTCTTCAGGGATGTTCACACACTGTCGCAGTGTCTAGGGGAAAAATAACAAAATAGGAAATCCATACAAATCTATGTATTTAATTTAAAAAGCATGACCGCACTATCGCATGTGTTTATCGCAAACATAAAACATTAAAATTTAAATTCAAAGACTATGGCCACATACAGGATGTGCAAATACTAAATATATGAAATGTGTAAATTTCAAAATATTTAAATAACTGTTTAAATATTAATTCAAAATATTCAATCAGTAGACTGCACGTTTGCAGCATAAACAAATCAGTTTTTTTTTTTCCTTGGTTACCTGTCATGCGGGCGGCTAAGCAAAGTCTTTTTATAAGTTATGTTATTGGGGGGATTGGTATTTTATTTGCTCGTCTCAGATGAGAGCAGCTTGTGGACATCTGCTCTTTTAATTGCATCTCATCAGTATAATAAATGTTAAAGTCTGGAGGTGAGGCAATAGATTGGAACACTCAGATAATGGCCCTTCAAATGGAGTCTCAGAAGGTTATTCATTAAAGAAGTAATTTGTAAACTTAATGCACTTATAAAATAGCTCAATATTGGGTCTTTTTGCATTTCATGGGCCAGACATTAAAGGCAGAGAATAAGAGAGTGCATGTTTCCAAATTAAAAACTAGACGGCCAGACCTACAACATCACATCCGGAAAAAGTTCTGTGAGCAAATGTGTTTTTTAATATAAGACATATCGGGCTCGTAAACTGCAAGAAGGGCATTTTGTGAGGGGGTTTTAGTTTGTTTTCTAACAAGTAAAAAAAAAATAATATCAAATAATTTTAACAAACTATGTATGGGCTTTACAGAGTTGTATAGTTATTTAAATGTCCTTTCAAAGAGTGTATGCTGAGAACTGTATGCATTTCAAGCATCCAGTGAAGTTTTCAGGCTCTTCATTAAATCAGAATACAGAGAACTAATTAAAACATGCTGTAAAATGCTCCCCAATTAACATAATCATTGACCTCATTAATATTGTGCATTGAACCAGAGAAGGGAAGTTTGGGCTCTTTGTAATTAGATACAAAGATATGTTTGCATCTTGGAAACAGTTGTTCAGAACATCAAACACACCTTGGCATAAATATAACAGAGTGAAGCTAATTTTGGAGGGAAAATGTTTGTAGACAAAAGTTATTGAAATGCACTTCACAAATAGCTACGTAATCTCACACTATCCGAGTGTATACTTGATGAACGTTACAGGTCAGAAATGAAGTGCGCAACCCTCTGTTGTCATCATGACCTAGAGATGACCGGAATGTAATAGTTTTCCATTAGTTTACCACTGATTAGACATGCTGATAACACTACTGTTTGATGGCTGCCTCATGCATTCCAACTTTATTGACTATAAAACATTTCCATTTCCAATCGCACATGTTAAATGCTAGCCGTATAGTGTATATCGCAAAAAATTAAACCTTTATATTATATGCTCTTGCAAATAATTCTAATTTGGTATTAAACGACTAATAATGCAGATGTATCTACATTGAGCGTTTGTTTTGACTTCAAAAGTTACAGCCTTGGCTTTAAAAGAGCAACAATCACTCAAGTCAGTGTTGGAGGAAAAATAACTTCAGAGCAGAACACACACAAATCACCATCAGTGATTGAAATTCCAGAGTAGTTAGTAAAAATGTAGTAATCTGATCCTCTGATGACCTCATATACTGGAGTTAGCACAGACTATGTAAACAAGACTAATAAGGTAAGTCAAAAATCTCAATAAATCATTTTGGCATGGCTCTGTGGTCTTTGAATCTCCTGCCGTTCCCTAACCATTGTCTTCAAAGTGTTGTGTGTTGTAATACAAACGTTTTGTAACATGAGACAAAGGATAATATAGCATATCTTTCAAGCCAAAGAGAAAACATTATTTTGGCAAACTGTACATATAAGTGTGATGAACCCATTCCTGAGTTCTGCTATTTATCCCAAGTGTTCATGAAATGCTTTGTTCATCTTATTTCACTGTATGTTTTCCTCATGTTCTAGGACGAGAGGACAAGCTGGATAGAGATGTTTTATTTTCTGTATATCCCAATACAGAATATCAACTGTTTCCATCCTGAAAAAGGATCCAGGTTATTCAGCTATTATTTTTTTTGAAAGATCATGTCATTTTAGGGGAAAAAAATATTATTACTAGATAATACATTTTCTAAAATTATATATATATATATATATATATATATGTGTGTGTGTGTGTGTGTGTGTATTAACATTTATGGCAAAAAAATAACACTTCTTCCAAGTGTATCCAAATGTATTGAAAGTTATCCTAATATCCCAATATTCATTTTATTTTATTATTATTATTTTTTTTTGATATTCCTGTGAAGCAAAATCCTGGCTTGATTCATAACCAACTGTGCTTCAAACTAATAATATAGTTAATTGCTGGCGCTAACATGGCTGTTGACATTCAACATGCACAACATAAAATGTTATGTTAATGTATTCATTTTATATTTCCCCCTCTAAAAGTAATTACCACAGAGCAGTGCTTTTATATGAAACCATAAGGGATTATAAAATCAAATATTTTATTTAACTAATTGTTAAGAGGTTGCGATGTTGAAAAAAATGACTGAATAGGAACACACGCATGTTATGCATACATAAACCAGAAAAGACGCACATATTGTATTAGGCAGGAAAGATGATCCTTCACGCCAGATGCGACTACAGTTATGCAGATAACAGCATTTGTGCGAGCAGACCGGAGCTTAGTCGTTCAGAGTCAGCTACCTTCTCATGATTGATAATTATCAGCCCAAATACCTTGGCTTGGTCCAGGTGGCTGCCATTTATTGCGCTTCTTTTCTTTGCTCTAATTAATTACTAATTGATTTTAGCACCTGCATTGGCAAAGCAGACCTTTTTTTGTTTTGTTTTGTTTTCTCAAATAGCATTATTTAAGACTTGAAACTACAGTCTTGCTTGTTGCTCTGTCCACCTGAGTACATAATTACAGATTTTTTTATTTTATTTAGTTATTGAATTGTTTAAACATATATATCACAGCATATATACATTCTTCTATTCACAAGCTAGATATTGTTTAGCTACAAATATGTTTTTTTTAAACAAAAAGATTGCTTGTGTGAAAAAAACATCTTGGAGGTGTTGAGGGCTTTCTCTCTGTAAAGTTTGTGTGCTTCAATCAACATATGTCTCTGAGAAAACAATAAGCGTGTCCTTCACGTTTGACAACAGCATTCCCTGTTTAATTCAAGTCCATCATTCCTCCCTGACATCTCAAGATTCAGACGTGCCTAAGGGACCGATCTGGTGTATCCACAACCAAGGCAACCATATGTACAATTTCAGAAACTACAAACTTTTTTTTATCCTTTAATTTATTCTCTGTAACTTGGGAACATACTCATGATAAGCTCAAGACCTTGGCAGTTACAAGGTCCAGGAATCTTTCCAACAGGCAGTGGAGAAAGCCAAGCTTTCATAACCACTGAAGGGCGACTAGGTCACGTGACGATGCTCATTGCTCGGGTTGGATCGGTTGACTGTGCTTCACTGGGAGGAAATGCATTAATAATTTGGACAGTTAACAGTCAGACCTACTATGTAAAGCCTGATGATCTGTAATGACTTTCTCTTGTTATTATTATTATTATTTATTTATTTTTTTGCTTGTTTAGTGTTTTTTTATGTAGTAGAAGTATGGTGAAAAGTCCACATGAAATTAGCTTTTCAGACCATTCTGAGTGAAATGGGAAAGAAACGCAAATACTCGATGATGTCCATTGAAACTGACTGGATTTTGAAAAG
The DNA here is from genome assembly GCF_001515605.1 of Sinocyclocheilus anshuiensis. Classification (NCBI taxonomy): domain Eukaryota; kingdom Metazoa; phylum Chordata; class Actinopteri; order Cypriniformes; family Cyprinidae; genus Sinocyclocheilus; species Sinocyclocheilus anshuiensis. The sequence goes on along the minus strand of NW_015540842.1, from coordinate 1,613,351 downwards.
AGGGTGTTACATATCAGAAAGGAATTAGAGGTGGCACAATTATTATATTATATTATTATATAACATAATATATTATGTTATTATTACATTATACTGATGAAATATTACAGAATGAAGATGACCAAATTTTAAAATGATTTGGAGTAGTGCACTAATGAATCACAATTAATAATTCTAAGAACACGTAAAGAAATTAAATAGGG
>NW_015540842.1:1602124-1613124 GCF_001515605.1 Sinocyclocheilus anshuiensis | reverse complement strand
ATCGCAAGTTTTTTTTCACAGCTGTTTTGCATTGAAATACATCACGATATGAAGTTGATCACTATTTCTGTTTCATGCCGACTTTGAACTAGTGTCACCATTCAGTAAAAAGGACTCAATTTGTGAATTTATACATTATTTAGATAAAATCATGACCTCAGAAATGCCTGAACGGCTATGATGGAGAGATCTGAACACCATTGCCACTGATGCACCCTCATCTCTACTTCAGGAAAACATCAATGGAAATCCATCTATACAAGATAGGTTGTAGAATTTTCTTCTAAATCCTCCAGAACATCAGCTATAATTGTGAGATTGACTGACACTATTGTAGTTACTGAAATAAACCTTCAGCCAGGAAAGATGAAGTCATATTGTGACTTCAATGGGAATAAAGTATTGAGTAAATATCTAAAGTCCTAACTCATGGAAAACTAATTAAACAAAAGTAAATATCTTAAGTATTCTTTCATGTAGCATAAGTTATTATAACTGAAAGGATTCTTTACACTCTGTACCACCATTTTACCAGACCAATTTACAACTCTTTTTACTTAATTTAGTTTAAGTTGGAATCAAATTAAACCTGCTCTGCCAAAATATTTTTGGAACACATACTTATAAGAAAGTCCGACAGTTCAATAGCAAGAAACAACTAAATAAATGTAGCTTCTAATTTGTGGAATACACTACTAAGGAGTTTTACCAAAAGTTATGGAGGACACCAGCCTTATTTACTCACAGTGGGTCTACAGTACAGAAACTGTATCGCCTGGACTGCAAAGGCATTTCTCAATGCCATGCTGTTATGTCACTACCTCATAAATAATGAATACTACATGGTATCATTTAGGGGCTTTACACAAATTGTAGGCCAGATAAATCTTAAAAAAAAAAAAAAAAAAAAAAAAAAAATCAGGCCACATATGTGGATACACCTCCACACTTCATGTAGCATGTTCATATGTATTCTGGTTATTGTTTTGTTTTTTCAATCAGTTGACTCAACTCTCATTGATGGAGAACTCATTCTCGGCATTTAATTTTAGGGGTATTTCCTTGCAACAGAATATCAATAATTTGTCAGTCTATATGTATGCAAGCATTGCAGATGCTGAGAGTTCGTCTCAAACATCAGTGTGATATAAAGACATTCTCGAGGTGAGCAGCTCGGCTCCCTAAGTCAAATGAAAGCCAGAGACTGCGCCGTGGCCAACAGACAGGAACCCTGTGGCGGTTTGTGTGGGAATGAGATTACACAAGACTCCCTATGTTAACCTATCTGCATTTTTATACCTTTATACAATTATACGAGCCCATCGACATGCAATTTGGGCTCATTTTATAAAGCTAAAATTTGATTTGGGTTGTCAAACATATGAGTGCATGAGAGATGTTGTATCATTCATAATGGAAGTTGATTATTGCAACTGTAGTTTTATTAGCATTTTATGAGTTTCTACCCAGATTTGTCAGAATTTTATTAGTAATGTAATTGAATATTATAGTGATGCTGTAAAATATAAAATGATTCAAATAATACAATAAAACCATGTTAACCTCTCAGCTGTATTTTTAAAACGTTTTAAAAAGAGTGACATGACATTTTTTTCTGTAATTTTATGTGTGCTACCAGGCAAATCTACAAACACATCTGCTCATACTTTACTATTATTATTATTATTTTATATTTACATATTTTATTCATCAAAATTATGAAACCACAACGGGAAGTATGGAAACTATGTGGTGACAAAAATGTTAAATAATAAGTTACCTTCCATTTAAGATTATTCCTTGCAATATTATATGCACAATATGGGCATTTTCTCAACCAATTTCATGAGGACGAAAATCAAACTATTCAAAAATAATATAAAATATATATTCCGTGTTGCAAATATTTACAGATTTACAATATATATTTGTCTACAAAATAAAGCATTTTAAGATTAAAACTATTTTGAAATTATGATAAAAGTGCATTGTGCATTTAGACTTTTTTCTGGTAGTACAATTCATATATATATTATGTTCTTAATATGTATTTTTAAAATACTTTTTTTTTTTTGCATTATTTTAATACAGGCTGTCCTTATGCTTTAAGTGTGAGCTGTCATTTTGATCTAATTTACTAGCATTAGTTTGATTAGACTGCAATGGGCTGTCTGAGAGTTATTGATAGTGTTTGATGAAAATAGTCCTTTAGTTACAGGTCTATGGTCTGTTGACTTCTGGTGTGATGCTTTTCCATTGTAATATCTAAAGCTGAATGGAGTGTTGACATCATATGAAGTGAATGCTGGCACACATGCTGTAATAACATGGCCAGAGTGGAGCACCTGTGGCGAGGAAGGGTATCTAGCATTATACGACTGGACGGCTTTTATCCCCGTTTCTACTATGGGCCAGAGTCAATTTATACTCTCAGCATGTTCTTCTGCCGACCCACGACTCCAGCAAATCCAATCAGCTGTCCACGGAATAGAGACACTACATGTCATCGATAAGCGAGCTTCAACACAACGCATCTCCAATGATTTTTGTTAAATAATACATTACACTTTAAGACCTTGCCAAAGTAGTAATTATCTCTAAAAGCTAATTACGCTTGAGTAATTAATGCACATCTGTAAACATTTCAAGCAATTATGGATTACTCTCTCACGTTAACCAGTGTGATTTTACATCAATTACTCATCAACAGCATGACCGTCTCCTACACTCATACGCATATGCACACATGGCGTAGAGTTCTTGGCAGTGAGGTCGCAATCTGGCTCCGCACCCCTCCTGCCGCCCCAGTTTACCAGGGTATCCTCATTAAACCAGCATCCAAACCTCCCCATCCCTTCTGCCACCTGGGTCTCCCGCCATTTAGAGAGAGCGAGGGACGAGCAACATCCTCTGTTACGATTGCTTTCTGCGAAGCCAGCAAATGAAGGCATTATCTCAGTTATTGAAGATTTACAAGCCTTTTCTTGGCCCTGAGTGAGCTTTGATAGGACACTTCAGGGATGGAAGGGGGTATATGGTTTGTATGGGCGGCAAAGGGGGTTATTTATGTTCCTCCTGTCATATTTTCAGAAAGACCGCAGGGGCAGCAGGACTCTAAATTAAGCATGGCATGGCTGGAGTGTGATGGCTTGCCCAGTATAAACCTCTTAAACCACTGGCTCTCAACTCGTGGTGATTTGCACTCCAAAAAAAAAATGGGTCTGTTAGATCATGGACAGCAGAGAAAAAAATGAATGCAAAATGTAAGTATATACAATCATGAATAGTTAGTTTGCTAAAGAATATGGTGAAAGAATAGTGGTTAAGCTCAGCAGCGCTTGTGGCATAATGCTGATTTCCATGAAAAACAAATTTCTACTTGTCACTCATTGTATCAAAAATCTGGGGTGCAGTGAGACACTTACAATGAAAGTAAGCTGTTTCAATAGTATAGCCATAAAATGTAATAAAATAACATAAATTTAGTGTAAAAGAAAATATTTACAGACATAATGCCTGAAACCTTAAATGAACAACTTTACAGTTCAAATAATACATGCATTTCAACATAACAATTAATGTATGTGCTTTAAAAAAATCATAAGCTTCACATTTCTGCTGTTAAATTCTCCAAAATTGGCCCCATTCACATATTGTGTGCCTCAGTTCAACCTATATCTATCTATCTATCTATCTATCTATCTATCTATCTATCTATCTATCGATCTATCTATCTAAATGTTGTCAATTGAGCCTAACTTGTAACCCAGAATATTCATTTTAAAAGGGAGGAGGCAATCACGTTACATTAATTGCCGACTTTCAGCATTGTTCGCTATCTATCTATCTATCTATCTATCTATCTGTCTGTCTGTCTGTCTGTCTATCTATCTATCGTAATTTTTTTATTTATCTATCTATCTATCTATCTATCTATCTATCTATCTATCTATCTATCTAAATGGTGTCAATTGAGCCTAACTTGTAACCCAGAATATTAATTTTAAAAGGGAGGAGGCAATCACGTTACATTAATTGCCGACTTTCAGCATTGTATTTATTTATTTACTTACTGAAAACAATGTTTTGTGTGTGGAATTATCAGCTATCAAAATTGAAGGCACACAACAATAAACCAAGTAGATCCCCCAGCTCCACCGGGCTCCCTCGTCCCTCCGGCTCCGCCTTGGTCGGGCGTCGACCCACCATCTCCTCAGAACTCTGCTCCTCCGGCTGCACCTCCTCCCGGGTGTCCGTCCTCCTCCTGAGCCTCCTCCCAAGCTCCCACCTATGCCTCCCTCTGTTGTTGTTATGGCGCGAGGACGCACCGTCCGGGAGGTGGTGATATGTAAGACTTTTGTACCTGTTTTGCCCCCGTGGTCCTTCCTGTGTCTCCTTATTTGGTTATATTAATTTCCTCGTTTAGTTTGATTAGGTTCCATTGTTGTCACCTGTGTTCCCCTGATTGCCCTGTATTTATAAGTCCTAGTCTGTGCAGTCAGTGTTTGTCGGGTCTACCAGTGATGTACGTGTGTCTACCTCCTGTCTGTGCAGTTAGTGTTTGTCGGGTCTACCAGTTATGTACGTGTGTCTACCTCCTGTTCCCTATGTTGGATTTACCCCCGTGTTGGATTAATATAGACTCTTTCGTTTATCTATGGCTCCGTGTTCCTTCCGGCAGCGTAACGTGACAAAAAGGAGAGAAGAAAGTCAGGCATTAAATGCCAACTTATTCGTAACAAGGAAACTAAATATATTTTCTTTCTCGCCAAATACAGTGTGTTGTGTGAGCAGAACTATCAGCCTACTATCAAAATTTAAGAGACACTACAATAAACCAAGTCATAAATTCAGTGTTTGGTTTAATGACTTTGTACTTGTACAATAAATAATTCTGGTCATCAAATGGCATCAAAATTGGTTTACTACTAGACATCTAATGTAACATTTGGGCCCTCAAGCAAAACCAGTTTTGAACCTCTGCCTTCACCACCACCTCCTGAGAAAGACTCAAGCTTCCTAATCGTGCCCCCTCCCACAATGACAGGCCAACTGGGTCTCCTGACTTCCAGATCGTATCGCTCTCACAGTGTACACCCTGCCAAAAGATCAAAATCCCGCCACCTCTTCATCCTCCTCTGATTGGCTCGTTTCCACACTCATTAGCATGTCCCATTATCTTCCGGACTAGTCTCTGGTTCCCGCCATTCTAATTATTATAATAAACAACGTGCTTTATGACTTTCTAGATACTGGAAGAGCTTCAGTTTTTTTCGTCAAGGTCCTCCGTCACATGTGGGCAGAATTGTTTTTTTATTTTTCCAAGGGCATCTGGTTCTGGCTGTTCCGATGGGAGAGAGATGACAGGAGGGATGCCGGGAAAAAACCTGGATGTATCCACCTAGAATTTGTTGAATCAAATTCTTTCTCCTGGATATAATTGTTGTGCCGCTGTGCTGGGACTTTCTGCCGTTAACAAGAGAAACAAATTAGTGAAACGAAATCTGGCCTCCAATTGTGAGATATAACTTCACCTGCTCTCATATTTTATCCTGGAATCAAAAAAAAAACAAACAAACATAAAATACTTTTCTGGCAAGATTTGACTGAATTTGTAGAGGTAAATACTATACAGTACATCTGAAGGGAAGTTAATGTCATTCAAGCATTTAATAACAAAAGGCCAATGCACAAAATTACTGACAGAGAGTTATTTTCAATGGTTTATACACCCTGACATGCAGTATGCTTTGAAAACTATACCTTTAAAGTGTGGCTTGCATTCACTGCAAGCTTCACAAATGCCACTCCATTCACATTGAATAGATTCACTCAGTGACAGGCAGAGGCACATTAGCCTACAATCTAAAAAAATCGGTCAAAACCGACAGATATGAGCATGAACTAAAATCATAGGTGCCATACTGTGTCTTTTACTACAAATGTTACATTTGTCATATTACAACTACAAACAGTGTTATATTAAGCAAAAACCTACTCACAGTCATGCGATATAGTGAGTTTACAACAGGTGAGGAAAGTACGTAGCATCTAAAAGACTTCAAATTGCTTTTATAAATAGTAACGTGTTCAGTTAATTATTTTACTAAGTTTAATAATTGGAATAAACAATTTGTCCTGCATGTAAAAGAGGTAATTGGCTGTAAGCTGTGTTCTGTTGCTAATTAATGTAACTTAGCATATTAATACAGAATGTAAATTATCAGGTGTGCATTCATCAGTATTTTTATAAAAAGATAAATAACCTCCTTAGAATTGTAAAGAGATTTTAAAAAGGTAAATTTGTACATACACTGTAAAAATGATAGTGATTTTAACAGCAAAATACTATAAAAACGGTTTTGGAAGTGAAAAAATAATAATTCATATTATAATTTACAGTGGGGGAAAAAAAACCCCGAAATTTATCATTCCCAGAATTGCCTGCATGACACTTCACTTTTGATGTTTTTTTTTTTCATTGAAATAACTAATTATTAATAATTACTAATAATTATTTTTTTCTTATTAGTTGTGTATATTAGGGTTCTATCTTACATCTGATGTTGTTAAATTAATGTTTATTGCATCATTTCAGTTTCAGGTGTGTAACCATCATGATGGTTTATAAACAGTGAAATCCACTTTTTTTAAACTGTGAATTTAATTATGAAAAATCTAAAATGTTGCTACCATATTTTTTATGGTAAAGTTCTGGCAACCACAGCTGCTGGTATTTTACAGTTAATTTCACATTTATTTATTTGTTTGCTTGCTTGTTCGTTTGTTAATTCACTCATTTTTTACAGTGTATGTACTGTATATAGTTTTAAAAGCCAGTACAATTTGACATCTGAATGGCTTCAAACAAATTGGGGGGTGTCCTAGTGCTTGGCAGGGGCTGCCGGGAGCAGGGGGCTTTGTTTCACTGAGTGCATAGTATTAGACCTCTAGGGAAGCCACGCAGCGGGGGTTGGATTAGCCCCTAGTTTACTATAGCACGCGCTTCTCAGTGCATGGCGAACTTGCTCTCGCTCCTCTACCCCCTTATTAGAGACCTCCTGGGATTGTCGTTTCCAACACCATTTTCTTTTACCCATTTGCTTCGCACACTTGTCCTATTAAACGTCACTCACCTGTGATTTACATAATTGAGTCAAATGCAGCTTGCTTCTTTTTTCAAATTAAAGAGCAAATTCTTATTAAATGTGTGAAATACTTCCCAGGTGCTTTTCATATATGGAATGGCGAAGAGTGAAATATTTTCATTTTATTCAGTGCTTCGATGAATGATCTCACTCCAATTTGGTAATAACAAGGAGTGAAATTCATATAGAATCCATGAATTCGAAACTGACCCTATTTACTTTCTTAATGCATGTTCTTGGTCTTGTTTTAGAATAAATCATCAGTGCATGTGTTTTGAAAGAAAATATATGTTTGTATTCATAATCGTTCATCAATGTGTAATAACTTGCTCTTTCTTTAAAATTCATTTCCAAACCAACTTATTTTATACACTTACAAATGTCAAATTGTGTGCGAACACTTTCATGTTGACTTTAAAGAAACAATTAATTTGATGTCACTGAATGCCCTAGACACACTCTATGTACATAAACATCAGCTCCAAAATTCATGGCAACCACCTTCAGGATTGTTTTTAGTAAAAAATGTTGTATCAACTTAATGTTGGTCTGTGCTATTATCAAAAAATAATATAATATGTTCTATAAAATGAAATCTATATATATATATATTTTTTTTTAACTTGTGGATGCACGTTCAGTAAGCTTGAATTTAATGTTAAACTGACATTAACATTAAAAGTTATGTAGAACCACTTTTATTAATTGACTTAGGGGGTGGGGGGACCTTCAAGAGAACACTAATCACCCGAATGGTGAGAATAAACACTACTTTAAACACTACTTTTAGAAAATATAAATCAAGGCTACATAGAGCCAAAACATATATTAATAATGAATAACATATATGCATCATTAATCAACATGTTTTTGACAAAAACACAAATGATTCACTTATTAATATTATACATTATCAGTGATCAAACTGAGCATGCTCGATAGCTTGGTAGTTGAACCCTCACCACCAAACTTGACACTGTATTTTATTTCTGTTTAATATTTTAAGTTCCCCATACTAAATGACCTAACAATTACCTTTATTTAAATTTGTTATTTCAACTTTTGATCATTCAATCAACAATCAGTTTGTTTGAGTTTTTTTTTTTTTACAGTGTTGCTTTACATGTATTTTGTGTTGTTGCATTTTGAAATGTGCCAGACTGGAATCCCTAACCCCAACCACAAGGGGTGCTATAGCAAGTGTTGGCAAAAACTCTTCTTCTACAATCAATTTTCAAATCAGGGAACTTTTGTGTCAACTACTTACAAGGCAGAGACGTGATTTTATGAGGATCTTCCCGAGCAAGATAAACTATTAATATGTTTATAGCTAGTTTGCTGCTTAATTAGATATTTGAAGGTAACTTCTTCAAATTACTCTTTAAATTTGAATACTGAAGATTGTTACCACCACAGCAACACAAGAGTGCATTCATGTCAGTTGCCATGCAAAGTACCATGATCTTGCGATTCGTTGGCCAACCCTTCATGTCTTCATTGTCTTCAAAGTATGCTTCTAGCCTAAGAATGCTATTGGTCACCAGCTTTTAAAGACTATAGAACTCTACACACACACACACACACACACCATTTGTCAGTGTAGGTCCACTTTAGAGGTTTAGAAGGTCATGTCATATAAAACGTCTCATATTATCGCAAAATACAGTTACAAAACAGCCTCTAAAGTGCTCGAAACCAAAGAACAATCCACCATAGTGTACCATGCTCCACATCTGTGCACCTGGTGGTTGCCTGGGGACAGTCTGCTACTGTCTTTAAGCAAGACAAGGAGAGATTGGTACTCTCCCATTGGTTGGCCTTATGGCATTGCTGGGCTAAACAGCTGACAGGTGTTCTCCAGAACCCTTTCCCTCTTTTCTACCCAACTTGTATATCTACCCCCACGCTGTAGGCATGCCTCCGATATATGCATCATCGTTACTTCTGCTGTGAAGTTAATGTGAGAGCTTGTTTATTGCTCAATGGTTTTTACAGGATATGAGCGGGAATAAAAGCAGCAAGTCGTCTGTACACTCTGGTGATTGTGGCTCTATGTTAACAGGCTTAACTGAGGTTTCTTTATATCCAGGATGTATGTTGGCAGTATTCACACTGACGTAAGACTACTTAACAGTTCACATTCAGTTTTCGGCACCAGAGGTGACAGAGGTGTTACTTGGTGGTCCATCCCCTTTGAGGATTCACTTGTGATGTTTTTTGAATTTATGTTGACTGAATCCCTTTACAAGCCAATGTCGCACAATCCTCTGCAGCAATACCGAATGACCTGAGGTCCACGTATCACACTCACGATCGCTGGTGTCTGCCCACACAGGTCAGAGTTCGTGACCCTCACAGGTAGCACTATGCACACACGACAAGACCCCACACACTGCCTCGTTCTGTTGTGACGAGGGCCGGATCCCTGACACTGCAACGCCGAGCACCCCACTAGCAACTGCGGTTTGATTTGTCGATTGGGGAGATGTCGAGGGGCAGAGACGAGGCCATTGCTCTAATGGGGGGTGAGACAATGGGCCATCACTAATCAGGGACCTCAAGGTTGCCATGAGGTTAATTGTAATGCAGGTGGCACTTGTATCAGGGGGTGAAAAAGAAGAAGAAGAAGAAAAAAAAAACAGTTGACTGCTTTACTGCTCTGGTGTCCATTGTGTTTTAACATCAGCCCCCCAGGCCAGGATTTGCCTTTCTCTCTCGTTCTCTCTCTGTGTCCCCTTCACCTTTTAATCTCTTATTATCTTGCAATTCTCATTCGGGCCTATGTGGGTTAAAGCAAACCTTTCACCAAATTTCAAAAAGGAAATGTAAATATTGGGCCTGTCCTGCCCTGCAGTAGCTGTTGTGATGCGCAGGAGATCCATTGATGGGCACATTGCTCCTTCACACTGCATTTTACATTCGCTGGAAGTGTCCTTTTGTATCATTGTTATTTGTTTAAATTGACAGAAACAGCAGAATTTGCGTGTCATTGTGAGGCTCTGAAAGAACATCTCCAAATAAGAAGCTCTGGGTGAATAGAAAATGGTATGGCTTCCTTTATATGTTTACATTAACTTTGTTAAGTCACATTGTTCGTCACAGCTCAATCTCCACTTAGTTTGTAATTTACATTTGTCTCTATTGGTTTTAAGGACTTGAGATGCATAAACTGTTCGAGGATTGAGAAGTACTTTGCTGTTGCGATACGTATGCACAAATGATTGATTACATGTTGCAGACTTGTTTATGAAATGTTGTTTTAAATTAAGTTAAAGCTTTAAACAGGCATTTTGAGCTGCAAAACATCTTATGTAAAATTCATTCAAATGTGTATTTATTAATGACTTAGAATTATTTAAACATTCAGTTTCATTCATGTTTTATAGGTATTTAAGTGGAAAAAATAACATTTTACATATCTTTTTTTATAACCATTTGAACTTAAAACCATTTGTAGTTTTGATCTTATTCAGTACTCAATTGTATTTATTGCATATTATGCATTTTAGGGGTAAATATGTTTTGTTATTTGATAAGTTTATTGAAGAAAAGCAGACAGTTTTAAGTTTGAAATAAAAAAAATGGTTTCAAGACAGTCACATTTAAGATGCCTAAAATATTCTGCTGTAGAGATTTCTACTAAATGCCAGAGAACATGTTGCAGAGATGTTGTTATGCATGCTGTCAGAATTGTATTAATTCAAATTCTGACAGAATGCATTCGACTTCATCCGAACTTATGAGGTATTTTAAATTTTAATTAAAAAAGTACAATTTGAAAGAGTTAAAAAGAGTTTTAATCTAAATCCATATTGTGTTTTTTTTTTTTTTTTTTTTTATTTTTTGGAATGT
>NW_015540842.1:1597589-1601688 GCF_001515605.1 Sinocyclocheilus anshuiensis | reverse complement strand
CTGAGGCTGACAACCTGCCCAAGCAAATGTTCTCAGTGTTTATTCAGCTGATGATTGGACAGTGGCCAGTGCATGTCAGTCCTGTGCTGTCTTTCCTATCACAGCTAATGTAAGGGAAATATGTGTAAGTGTGCACTTAATAACATGACAAATGAGATGCTGTGAGGTGGTGGGAGAGACCGTGATGCTTGTGTGACAGCAGCAAAAAAGGGGGAAGGAAAGAGTGCCACTTTATTTCTGCCAACTTCTTTTCCTGTCAAGCAACCCCTTTGAAAGGGGCATTACATATTCAAGTCACTGTTGTGTCTTTCATAAAATGCACGGAGAGAGACATTCCCAATACAAGAAAAGGGTGAAAAGAAGGGGTAGCGGGGTTGAAAAAAGTGTGTTACAATGGATTATTTTTTGTAAAACAGGGAATGAAGACACCGTCAAGTGCATTGTAAATAACAAAAGTAGAGTTCTCTATGTCGGGGAATCAATGGGAGACACTTGTGACCAACCTAAGGTTTCCACATGCACTAGCAGTGAACGCTTCAGTGAGCCACATTACCCAGATTTTCTTTAACTCTCTCCTTTCATACCAAAACTTTTTGTTTGTTTGTGCCGCAGCTGGCCTCATACAGGCAGCAGTTCAGTGCAAAAAATGTCAACAGCTCAACATGGAGCATCCATCTCTTCTGTGCCTCAGCATGCCAGCAACAGTAAACATTGATTTTCTGCTGAATAGTAGTCTTGCATGAATTGTTCACTAGATTTTCAGTTTTATGAAAAAATATTTTGTACTCTCTATATACCAATTTTAGTGTCACTGAGATACTATTATAATTTTTTAAATATGTTGAATTAGTTTTTATTTTTATGTTGTCCATTGCTGTTTTAGCTAAAGATTTAGTAAGCTTGTTGTTTTTTTTTTTTTTTTTTTCATTTTCTGGAATGTATCAAATTCAATTAACAAAATCAAGACTAAATATTTACAATGATTTAAATAAATAAATACATAAATAAATTCATTCATTAATTACTTTTGGTAAAAGGTTTAAATATCTGTAGTTTTAATTTAATTTCAGATTAAACAATTTAACTGATTGATTTCGACAACTGAATTTGATACATTTATGGGAAGCATTCACATTTATTATTTACGATATATTTTAAGTTTAAGTTTACAAGACATTATATGATATTCATGACTTAGGAAATAGTCAATTATTAGATCTGATACATTTCATGTGCTTTACTGAGTATTTGTTTACTAGGATTTAACGTCACAGAGTCAGCATTCAATCGGCATCACTTCATGTTTCTTTAGCGACTGCTATTCCCATTTCACTTTGTCAATAAATTCTCTGACACTTCAGAGTCCTCTGTTGTTGTGCCCCCATTTACAGAGTGCACGTTTCCAAAAGATCAGGCCATTGGCAGCCCTACCTATCACATACTGGGAGGCTGACACACTTGTAAGTTAGTGTGTTTCCCCCTCTGAGATGCTGTGAGGTGGTGGGAGAGACCGTGATGCTTGTGTGACAGCAGCAAAGAAGGGGGAAGGAAAGAGCGCCACTTTATTTCTGCCAACTTCTTTTCCTGTCAAGCAACCCCTTTGAAAGGGGCATTACATATTCAAGTCACTGTTGTGTCTTTCATAAAATGCACGGAGAGAGACATTCCCAATACAAGAAAAGGGTGAAAAGAAGGGGTAGCGGGGTTGAAAAAAGTGTGTTACAATGGATTATTTTTTGTAAAACAGGGAATGAAGACACCGTCAAGTGCATTGTAAATAACAAAAGTAGAGTTCTCTATGTCGGGGAATCAATGGGAGACACTTGTGACCAACCTAAGGTTTCCACATGCACTAGCAGTGAACGCTTCAGTGAGCCACATTACCCAGATTTTCTTTAACTCTCTCCTTTCATACCAAAAATCATGATATTAAGTAAAGATCATGTTCCATGAAGATATTTTGTAAATGTTCTACTGTAAATATTTCAAAACTTAATTTTTGATAAGTAGTATGCCTGGCTAAGGACTTAATTTGGACAGATTTAAAGGTGATTTTCTCAATATTTCGATTTTTTGCTTTTTCTTTTTTTTAGATTCCAGATTTTCAAATAGTTGTATCTCAGCTAAAATATTGTCCTGTCCTAACAAACTATACAGCAATGGAAAGCTTATTTATTCAGCTTTCATATGATGTATAAACCTCAATAAAAAAAAAGACCCTTATGACTGGTTTTGTGGTCCAGGGTCACATATTGCAATAATTTTACATTCAATCTTCAAATAAATGTAGAAACAACATAAAGACAATATATTTTTAATATTTGATTTCATATTTGATTATCAGCATATTTTTTTATGACTGAAGACAAGTATCACTAATACAAATACTACTGATGTCTCTATGATATTGTTTTCCCCACCTAATATTTGTTTTTTGTTTGTTTGTTTTACATACCGTTTTTGTTTACATTCTTCCTTTAACAGACATCAATATAAGACAATATTGCAAAACTAGTTTATATAGTTATATTCCTGTTATATATTTATTGTCCAACATTTCAAATTTTTCTGTCATTAATTTAATTTCATATGTTGGTATTAATTCAGTGTTTATAATGCTAATACTTGAACTTAAAATAAGTTCAACCGAAACTGACATGGTTTCTTGAGAGCAAAGATTTTGTGAAAAAAGGGAAGACTTAAACACAAAGGGCCCTATTTTAACGATCTTAGTGCATGGTCTAAAGCGCATGGCGCAATTGCGTTTAGGGCGTGTCCAAATCCACTTTTGTTAGTTTAAGGATGGGAAAAACAGTCGGTGCGCCCAGCGCATTGTCTAAAAGGGTTGTCCCTATTATTTGAATGAGTAATGGGTGTGTTTTGGGCGTAACGTGCCATAAACCAATCAGAGTCTCATCTCCCATTCCCTTTAAGAGCCAGTTGCACTCGTGCCATGGCGGATTTGCTATTTATTTGCAAGCGTGAATTTGCAAGCGCAAAGACAGAACACCTCTCCAGAGTTGAAACGGAGCTGCATGTGCACAAGCAAATAGGTAGCCTAATTCTGATACATGCAATGACTATCCATTATGACATGTAGGCATTTTTGTATTTATGTAGCCTACACAATAATAATCTTTTACATTGCAGTCCTTTAATTTTTTATATTTGGCATGTTTGTGTGCTGCTGTGTGTGTAATAAGCAGAGTGTACGCGCACTGTGGACCCGCCTATACTAACTTGCTATACTTGACGTTAGACCAGGTTTTTGTTGTTCAATGGCGCAGTCTATTTCAGGTGCCTCGAAATAGCAACGCGCCAGCAATGCGGCTGAACACACCTCGTTTACAGACCAGCAAACCCATGGGCGCACAAATGCATTTGCTATTTAAACAACGTAGCGCAGGACATGAAAATGACAACTGTGTCAGGCTGAAACTAGAAAAGAACACTTGCGTCACGCCTGGTGCCGCATTGCACAGAGTCCAAAGTCTGTAAAATAAACTGTTTGATGGATAAAGGATTTGATGATCACTAGTCTAGTGATTGTACATTATTGTTGTCATCATTCATGTTGTATTTCAGCTTTAATGAGCTTTTTCTTTCTTTTTTTTACACAAAGCAGCTGATATTTGCTATAGCGAATACAAGAAGCTAGTGGACTGCCGAGTCGCTTTCACCCTAAAATGGCGGAAGCGTAGGGCAGCTGCTGTTGCAATTGAACATTCTATTGGCTTTAATTTCTTGTCAGTATAAATTCTTTGGCTTCACCCAACGGTTCTGTGTATCACTGAGCAAAACCCTTAGCAACATAAACAATCAATAATATAGCATTAAAACTGTTCCGTGTATTATGAATTTATGTAAAGTGAACATACACTTTATTGTGCCATCCCAAAGAGGCAAACAATTACTTTCACGGCCTTTAAAAATGTTCCCTCCTGGAGGAATGACCTGCCCAACTCAATCCGAGCAGCTGAGTCCTTACCCATCTTCAAGAAACGACTAAAAACACATCTGTTCCACCTTCATTTGACCCTCTAACTCTAGCACTTTCTATTCTATTTTAATTCTACTTTATCTATATTTATCTTTTTTT
>NW_015540842.1:1592540-1594356 GCF_001515605.1 Sinocyclocheilus anshuiensis | reverse complement strand
CTCTTTCATCTTTATTTGACCCTCTAACTCTAGCACTCTCTATTCTAATTATATTCTTTAAATAAAAAACTTGCCCCTTAGCAAACTGCTTTTAGACTTGCACTCTATTAATTTACTAACTGCTTGCTTTCTTAAAAAAATAATAATAAAAAAATTAAAAACTAACACTAGCTTCTCTAATCTTTTGTATTCTATATATTTGTTTTATTTTTATTTATTATACAATTAACAAAAGTAAAAAAGGCCTTTAACACTAGCTTGCTCTTTTTTTCTATTATATCTGTTTTCTTTTTATTATATAATTAAAAATAAATAAATAAACGTGCTATGTGTATTGTGTTAAGCTAACTGAGACTTGTTATAGCACTTGCATATCATTGCTCTTTTGTTGATTTTGATTGCTTCCATTGTCCTCATTTGTAAGCCGCTTTGGATAAAAGTGTCTGCTAAATGTAAACGTAATATTTAACCATTCAACATTGCAGTATAATTGAGTGCTATCAATTTTAACATTTATTAGACTTTAAAAAATAACAGCTTCTAATTTAAGTGAACTTAAAACAATATTCACATAAACCCATTACAATAAATGTCATATTTACCTGTGCCCTTTAGCAAGTAGGAAATATAAAGAAATTTAATAAAGTTATCAACACTAAATTTTAAATTCTGAACCCTCAAAGCTACAAAAGTTATTGATTTACTCTTTTTTTTCTTTTGTTCTTTGATTAACAGACATCACAGCAGCTGGTTATTAGGATATTTGGCTGCTATTACTTTAAGAGCTGTCGCTACTGAAAGTGATGTAGAACTGACACGCATGCTCGTAGTTTCATTCCTGTTTTAATTTGAAATGATACAGGCTACAGTGCACACCACTGTATTTGTGTGTGCAATTGTAGAGCATGCGCAACGAGCACAGTATAATAACTGACAGAACAGGAAAATTTGTTTTTACTGACATATGGCCTGACAACATCTCATCTTACCACAGTTCATTGTTGTTCTACTGAAGCTGCCTCATCACATGTACTGTTTCCGCGCTTGTTTGAGTAGCACCTGGTGCTGAGGCGAAGTTTGAGTGTGTGTCTGAAAAGTCTCCTGTTGTATGTGCTCGTAAATACATTCTGCATTTAAATAAACACAATTCTTGTCAAGAAAAAAAGAGACAGAAGCTGTGATTGGGGTTGCCAACCCTAGCCCCGCCCCTGCGTAACCTGTGTTAATGCGCTCATTTTGACAACACTAAAATAAATAATACATTAAATCAATACTGTTTAAAGGGGTCATATGACGCTGCTAAAAAATAACATTATTTGGTGTATTTGGTGTAATGAAATATGTTTATGCGGTTTAAGGTTAAAAGAACACATTATTTTCCACATACTGTACATTATTGTTTCTCCTCTATGCCCCACCGTTCCGAAACGCGTCAATTTTTACAAAGCTCATCGTTCTGAAAAGCGAGGTGTGCTCTGATTGGCCAGCTATCCAGTGCGTTGTGATTGGCCGAATACCTCAAGCGTGTGACGGAAATGTTACGCCCCTTACCATATTGTGATGCCGTGTCACGGAGCAACGAGATAAAACCAATAAAACCCATTATAAACGAGGCATTTGTTGCATCCAGTGGGGACATAAGTACTGATTATAATGACTTATACTGTCTTTTTACGCGTTGCGTTGCATCGCGCCGCGTAAACATAAAACCATGTCTGCATTTGTGATTGGAGAAATGACAAACAACAAGCGCTACTCTACACTGCTCAAAACTCACGTTTGAATCATCAGTGGCAAATTCTTTAAATATGAAAAC
>NW_015540842.1:1588471-1588551 GCF_001515605.1 Sinocyclocheilus anshuiensis | reverse complement strand
TATGCCCCGCGCCCCGCCTTTCTGAAACACGTCGATTTTTACAAAGCTCATCGGTCTGAAAAGCAAGGTGATTGGCCAGC
>NW_015540842.1:1579414-1588260 GCF_001515605.1 Sinocyclocheilus anshuiensis | reverse complement strand
GACAAACAACAAGCGCTACTCTACACTGCTCAAAACTCAAGCTTGAATCATCAGTGGCAAATCCTTTAAATATGAAAGCGTACTTACAGGCTGTGAGTCAGCATTATTTGTCAAAACACAGGCATTCTAGGCTACTCTCCCAGGAAACAGTGCTCGTCCTCCGTAAAATGCGTTGCTCACATCTGAATATTTGGGTTGAACTGTTCTGGAACAGTATTGTAAATACAACTTAACCACTGATTTCTAGTTGTGTCCTCTTTTGGAAGGCCAAACAAAGTAGTTTCGCTTTCATAATGAAGCATACAGCGTCTCCACAACATGGCGGTGGCGGCAACAATACTACAGCGAGAATCAAATTTACACCTTCTTTCTTTGCGTGAACATTTGGGCGGCGTTATGCAAATCTTCCCACACAGTGACGTAGACATGTGGGGGCGTGTTTAAACGAGGCGTTTTAGGAGGGCGTGGGCGAGTCTTAACTTTTATAAAGAATATCTCTTTGGGTTTGAGACTTTAGTCTTTGCAATTTTAGGGATCTTATCTATTCACGAACAGCTTGCAACACTCCAAAGAGAAAGGAAAACTTGAAATCGCATCATATGACCCCTTTAATCTTTTGTCCCATGAATGGGAGCATTTTAGTTATCTTATAAAAAAATCACTCCATCCTCAACCCTAAAGTACTAATAAAGTCTTCAATAGCATAAATATGTTAGCAGAGGACAGCATGAGGAGAAGAAGTCCCGCTTTCAGGTAAAAAAAAAGAATGCACATGCACAAGTTATTAAAATACATTATTTAAGGCTGTTCAGTACAAATTCAAACAACAATACAAAATGGCCGCATCCCATATTGTGTGATTTCGGACACAGTGTCGGTCAGGGAAAGCATGACGGCGTCTACCGTGAGTGTCTGGAGGATAAATGCAGGTTACCCACTAAGCCACTTGATCTTGCATGGCTGCCATAACATTCTGCATGCAAAAATATGCAATTTTCTCCTCTCAGCTTTATTTTAATCCAAGAGTTTCAAACTTACACCATTCAAACAGTATTAACACAGTGATTATGCACTTGGCTTCTGTAAAGTTACACTGTGATAAACAGCTGTCATCTTTCACCCTGCTTGCCTGGCCGAGGCCTGGGGGTGTGACTGAGCCTGATAAAGCAGAGCGATTTTATCCATCACACCATATTTACCATATTTTAAGTGGATATGTGACAGAGAACGCGACAAGCAGAACCAGCTAACTGATTAAGGCACCTTCATTACCTGTGCCTTGGAGACATCCGTGACTTCCCCTCATATCCTCTTGCTCAAGACAACATGGGCAGGAAATCCATCTCATTCTCGACTTCTTAAATGGCTTTGAAATCAACCCTGTGACGCGTCAGCCTATGAACCACTTTTAAGACTTACCTACCTGAACGTATAATCTCATGTTAGTTGCGGTTGTGGGGCTTGGATTGTCAAATTGATATTAAAGGGACAGTTGAGGTCAAAAAAATAAGTAATCCTGTCATCATATACTCGCCCTGTTGTTCCAAACCTGTATGACTTTCCTTCGTCTGTGTAACGCAAAAGTGCTTTGTTCACACAAATAGTTTTTGGCACTAACAACTGTATTTATCACCACCCTGTTCACACAACAGCTTATATTAGCGGCTCCTTTTTAGATATAGAGGACAAGGCACAAGTAATTATTTAACAGACAACAGCTTTAAAAAAATAAAGATACATTTACTTGAGAAGCTACCAACATACTCACAATTTGTACCTATTTTACGTTTTGGCGAATTGGTGGCTAATTCTTTTGAATTTGTATCTGTTTTGTACATTTTCATAAAATCTGCTTAAAGGGATAGTTCGCCCAAAAATAAAAAATATGTAATTAATTACTCACCCCCATGTAGTTCCAAACCTAGACCTTCGTTCATCTTCAACACAAATTAAGATATTTTATAGTAAGGACATCATTAAAATAGTCCATGTGACATTAGTGGTCAAATCTTAATTTTATGAAGCTACGAGAATGCGTTGTGGTACTGGCATGGATTCATGTCAAAGACACGGAAGAGAAGAAATTGTTGAATAAAGTAATTATTTTTGTTTTCTTTGTGCACAAAAAAAAGTATTCTAGTAGCTTTATAAAATTAAGGTTGAACCACTAATGTCACATGGACTATTTTAACAATGTCCTTACTACCTTTCTGGACCTTGAACATTTCAGTTGCGTAGCTGTCTATGCAGGGTCAGAAAGCTCTCTGATTTAATCAAAAATATCTTAATTTGTGTTCCGAAGATGAACAAAGGTCTTACGAGTTTGGAGGTTTGGAGTTTTGGGTGAAGTATCCCTTTAAACCCCATCGACACTAAGGTTTACGACATTCCTGCTTTTGTAAAAAATCACGCATTTGCGTACAAATCACATTTTACAGATTCATACGAAACTCCACTTAGTAAAATAGTTACGCTAAAATAGTTTTCTAACAAAGCTAGGAAGCAACACTACATGAGACATTAAGACTTGTTTTCAGAGAATACTTCTTTAATCTAAAATTACATTGCAGTTTTGTTTTCACTTTTATGTATAAACAAATTTAAAACAAGTGAAAAGTGCAGTAAGACGAAATACACATTCAAGATACAATTTATGAAAACAATACATAATGCTTCCCAAGATAATTTACCTTGTTTCAAGGATTTTAAAATATTTTAACTGGAAATCTGGACAAAATTCCCTTAATAACAGTTTTTTTTTTTTTTTTTTGGTCTGTCCTGTTTTAAAGTACTAAACATAACCAAAAACATGTTATTGCAAACTGGTATTTGCCATCATATTATTTTGATTTATCATAATCATAAACACATTGGTTTGTAGTGCAAATATATTTTTTTACTGTGGCTGCACTTTTTATATTTGTTATTATATTTTTTTATTTGTATAGTTATTTTACTAGTTATTTACCTACTGTAGTGGGCAATGCATCATAAATCTTGTACATTTATAGGTTATGGTATTGGTTATGGCTTAAGTATTAGAATATACTGCATGTATAAAATGAATGCATTTTTATGATAGTTATGGTGCTCTTTTTTGCATTTTGGAGCTTGTCAGCCCTAGTACCCATTTCATTGTAGTACCCATTCCATTCACTTTCATTATGTGGAAAAGAGCAAACAGAAAATTCTTCAAAACTTAATCTTTTGTGTTCCACAGTAAGTTATACAGGTTTAGAATGACATGAAGCTCAGTAAATGATGACAGAATATTCATCTCTGGGTGAACTATCCTTTTAAATGCAATTGCTGTTTATTCAACCACTAGCAGGTGATTTGACTTTCATCATCGCTCTCGCTAATCAATTGGAGGATTTTCTTTTCCTTGTCACTGGCTATTTTATTAATATTCATGACATTCATTAGCATGAAGCCATTTCGATTGGGAGTTGCTGCATTGGGGCTCTAATGTAGACACTTGATGCAAGTATTGTTTCTAGGGAAACCAGCTTAATTAGTTGCCGTCAGGAAGGGTGAGATTGTAAACTGATAACACCTTCTCTTGGTGCTCGCCATATTTACACATACACAGACACGCACTCTTGAGATAGCGTCTACAGCTGTGAAGTAGAAGTTAGCTGTGTGAAATCCCTTTGCACGTGAACTCTTCACCCATTTGAGTGCTAACCAACCATGCTAGCTGGCTCGCACTTGCAGTTGTATCAGAAAAAAAAATGGCTGCTAACTGTCAACAGACCTTGTTATGACTGAAGATTCAATCTAGACTCTTTCCTTCAGAAGGACTTTCTGGTTCTGTGGAGCTTCTTCTTTTTAGTGGAGTTAGCTGAACAATATGCTATCTTAAAGTTACAATGAAACCGAGATCTCTTCTTCGATATTAAGTGCAACATATTAACGAAAAAGAGAAAATGTAGAGCAGGGACTTGGTTCTGTCTATCGGTTGTTGTTTGGATGTTGAGAAGTGCATTGCACTCGGAAATTGAGACAGATTAACGTAAACTTGCATGGATGAGGTTTAAGCAGACTATTATAGAACGTAATGAATTTAGAAAATAGACAGGTTGAATTTTAATTTCATGCAAGCTTAAAGGCATAGTTCACACAAAAATGAAAATTCTGTCAATATTACTCACCCTCATGTCATTCCAAACCCCTAAATTCACCTTTGGAACACAGATTAAGATATTTTTTGACAGGTTGAATTTTAATTTCATGCAAGCTTAAAGGCATAGTTCACCCAAAAATGAAAATTCTGTCAATATTACTCACCCTCATGTCATTCCAAACCCCTAAATTCACCTTTGGAACACAGATTAAGATATTTTTTGATAAAATATGAGAGCTCTCTGATCCTCTCGTAGACAGCAAGGTTACTACCACAATCAAGGTCCAGAAACATAGCAAGGACATCGGTAAAATAGTCCATGTGACATCAGGGGTTCAAACTTAATTTTCTGAAGCTACGAGAATACTTTTTGTGCACAAAGAAAACAAAAATAACGACTTTATTCAACAATTCATCTCCTCCTCATCCCTTATGCTGGGGCTCGCCGCCATTGTGGAGACAGTATCACGATGCATGCGCTTGTTTACGCTTCATGTAAACAACACATACTCTTGCTGACGAATGTGCATGTTAATGTAAGCATCAGCGCCATGCGATAGTGATTTTACCATGGGAAAGTGGTGTTCTTAGTAGGGATGCTCCGAGATGATCTCAAGGATTGGGAGCAGGGCCAATCAAGCATTTTTTTTTTTTTAATGATCATATCGGCTCTCCTAAGTCCGATCATTATTTTATGTCAGCTTTTATGCCGTTAACGTGCAGTATTTGCCTTCCAGTAGATTTGCCAACCGCCATTAAAAGGAAAAGACGCTCAAATGTGCGTTCAGCTGCTATTAAAACCAAAAGAAAAACAAATGTGCGTGCGTGATGCGTGACAACCATTGAGGTCTGTTCTAGCGTCTCGCACATGTTTGAGCTTCCGTGTTCAGCGTATTTGATGTGCACTTTTGTGATGATCCCTCATTCATTTATCGTTTACTTTTATCTGCCGTCAGACTATCTGAGACGTTGTTGCCATAGCGTGTTGCTATGGGATGCGTCTTGCTTCGGATTTGACTGACATATTGGTATTCTGAGACTTCGAGCTTCATGCTTTCTAACCATATCTCCACTTTTTACCTTTATTCTGATAATAATTCTGCTTATTGTATATATAAAATACAAGAAGTTTGCATCAGTTGTCACATATTCTACAAATGTCTTTATACAGTATGTGCAAATATATACATATGTGTGCACACACACACACATTACTTTTTCTCTCAACACAACTCTGTATACATTGGATTGCTTTTAATAACACTAATGTACTTGAATTGTGCATCAAGCTCTAGGAATACACAAGTATCGGATCGGGACTCGGTATCGGAAGATATTCAATATTCAAAGACTCGGATCAGATCGGGGGCACAAAAAACCTGATCGGGACATCCCTAGTTCTTAGTGCAACAATCCCAACTATGGTAAAATTGTGGGCTTATTTTCCCTTTCTTTTTTTTCTTAACCATATCAAAACCATTTCAATGCAATGTCATTAGGTATTTGGCATAAATGCATTAACGATCATAAATAAATACTATGTATATATGTATTTTTGCCAACTTTCTGGAGACATATTCAATTATTTTATTCTCACATGAATAGATAGACAAGAAAAAACTGCTATCCTTGTTGAGTAATTCAAATTTACCATTCAGTTAATGATATTCATGACCAACCTGGACCACAAGCCAAAACACTTCCAAAACAGAAAATACACAGTCACAACGTGCCACTAAAAAGGGAGACAGACTAATCTACATAATAACCATGGACTAAATTAGTAAATGCCCACAATGTGTGTAGCATATCACTATCTGTTATATTCAAACTATGATGTGTCATTCCAGAAAGTTTTATGTCTGAATATAATGATACCTGATGAAGGTCGAGAGACTGAAAGTTAGTAAAGATATATTTTTATATGCAAGCTGTAGTGTATGGGATCCTTTTTTTTCTTTCTTCTACTAGATTGTCTAAATTATATTAAAAGTAATGGAGAGAAAACACATAATAGATAAAGAGAAATGCATGTCCTTGCTCTCCGAAAATAGTGTTTGTCAAATCAAATGATTTTGCCATTAAAGCTGCATTTCTTCCTTCGACTCATTCAGAAAGCCTTTCATTACCCTCCCATTTCTGAGGGACGGTACTGTTCTCCTTCTCGTTCTAGCTCATGCTCGCAGAAGCTCGGAAAATAAACCTATATCCCTACCCCTCGATATCATTAAAGACCCGGTTTAGCTAATTATGCATGCACTATGCATCAAGCAGAGTGAATCTATCTCAAGGTACTTAATTGAAAGATACTTTTTTTTTTTACCACGGCCACATATTTGGACATGGTGGAGGAGCAGGCCTGGTTATAGATGGAGAACCCAGCGCAAACAGTTTGAGCGAGACAGGTCTTGATTGATCAGTGCCCTCTGGGAGAAGAGAAGGCTGGATCTCGCTCCCAGTGCTTGGAGATTAAAGACTTAACAAGTCCCCTGTCCTTCTCACTTTCCTCTCAACCTGCTCTAAAGTCTGACCTTCTTATGTGCGTCTGTATGATCTTGTCTTGCTGCTGGATCAGTGACTTGAAAATTGTCACAGTATCTTTCATGAGCGTCACCGTTCTCCATTGGGCCCGTCGGTTTGATTTAAAATGCCTGCAATTTATTAGCGGTCCCCACGGTGTGTTTCGTAATTCCTTTAGACATTTTTGTAAGGGTTTAGTTGTGGCCTTAGTGATGCCCCAGTGCGATACTGTACACCAACATCAAAGGTTGCATTATTCCTCCACACTGATGCCAATAAAGAGTGTAGCGGCTTTTGCAAAAAAACATTGTGCAGCTGGAGTGATTCTTTTCACCTCTCGTTCTCATTTCTCCTATTTTGTCTTGAATACTGTCGAGGCTTGACTCCTTAAGGCAAACAGCATGCAGGGATGTAGCAGCAGCGTGTGTGTGTGTGTGTGTGTGTGTGTGTTTGGAAGGGAGCAGATGTAAGGGTGGATGTGCATGGGCTGGGAACAGCCAGAATCAGTCTCTCCACTCTGTTCCTCGACTGACCCCGCTATAAGACTGCCAAAAGAGTCACCGCAGGGGGTCCACAGAAAACAGACATGCTTTTAAGGGGTTGTCAATGGAGAAAGTTATGGAAGGCCATAAAAATACAGCATATTTATATTATTGTCTCTCTCTCAAAAAAAAAAAAAATCATATTCATATGTTTGTTTTCTATTCCAGTTAAAATATCTATACCTACAGTATGAGTGAAGTTTTTAAGCCTTTACAGGCAAAGAAAAAAAAAAAAATAACAATATGATTTTAGTGTCTTGTGAAATGAAAATTAGATTAAAGATTAAAGTCATAGCAATATGAAATTAAAGTTATGTTTTGAGAATAAAGTCTTAATATAAAAAAAGAGTTGGAGCCCACTTTAACCTTCAGAACATTTATATTGTTTTTAATGTTAAATGCATGTTAAGAATGAAAGGTTGGATGCCACAGACATTTATTTTATTTTTTTTGGCAGTAGGTGGTGGAATTTTCACATTAAATAAATTTATTCACACACTATACTACGTTATTCTCAAGATATCATGAAGGTTAACCTCGTATTGCTACAACTTTATTCTTAAAATACTAAAACTTTAATCTCATAATGCTAAGACTTTATTCTCAAAATAATACAACTTTAATCTTGTTTTGATATGACTTTATTTTTGTAGTTTTTAATTTATTCTCAACTTATTATGACTAATATCTGGTAATCTTACATTTATTTTATGTGACACTATAATGTTGTCATAGTATGGTGGCTTCCAAAGGAACATAAAAAATAAAAAGTCTGAGATTTGTTGAAGATTGTTCAAGTTTTGAGATTTAGACAATACAATATTCCAAAGATTTTTTTTAATGCTCGGAGACAAATAATCCCGGGGAAAGCCCCTCTCCCACAAGATATAAAAATAGCTCTGTTCATGCCCCTCTGTCTCAAAGTTAGGGCACTCAGTGGGGTGCAGACTTCAAAGAAAGAAGGGAATTCTCCAAAAAAAAAACTGCTGGCAATTTCAAATCAACACACCCTTTGAGCCATCCCCTCTCTCAGACTACTATTCCAAAATATTTCCTCTCCCAATTTTCCCCATGATTCATGTGCCAATTACTATGTCAGTTATGTCATTCCTGTTAAAAAAAACAAACAAAAAAAACAATTTCAAAATATAGAATGCAATCTTAAAACATTCTTAATTTAATTTATTAATTTTAAATTATCCAACTTGCCAAACAAAATATATATGTGAATATTTGAAATCACAGATTTAGCTCTGTATTGTCGTAAAAGCACGGTGGGCCCAGACAGCAGCTCTATGCCAGATAAAAGAGAGTTGGAGGCGAGAGAGAGTGAGAGAGGCTGAGAGAGAGCCAGTAGAGGACCTGCCTATTTTGCTTAACAGTTGGTGGGAAATGAAAATGACCTGGTGGGGTTAAAGGCCAAAAAACATGTCAAGAATTTCCCAGGATACATTTCAAGGGCGACCAGGACAGTGAAAAGGAGGCTCGCTTATCATTTGCGCTTCTCAATCAGATGCATGTATTTCAGCATCCCTTAAATGAAAAAGGAGAAACGGCTTGTGAAATAGATTATGCTCCATCAATAGAGACAGAAGGAGACGTGGGTTATTGTGTTTTGGCTGATGGGTTTGTGCTGCATTGCACTGTGGGTAAGCAGG
>NW_015540842.1:1561873-1578965 GCF_001515605.1 Sinocyclocheilus anshuiensis | reverse complement strand
TGGCTGCTCTGGCCCGTCCTCAGGTGCTGTCACTCTCCCCTCCACCATATTAATTATGGGATAAAGACTCTAATCCTTTGCCTTTGAAGCACCAGGCTGGTTTTGAAGCTGGACTTTGGAGCACACAAAAACAAATAATGCTATATAACTGTGCAAATTGGGGGGAAAAGACACTAACTTCCTTTCATTTTCATTTCCCCCCCTTGGGTCTTGTTTTAACAATTCCCTCACCCTTCATCTGTACTGAAACTCATGTTAACTTAATTAATTTGGTATTTGGTGGTTGCAGAATTAAAACAGAGAATCTGTTATATTGCAAATACTTTTAGCAACACACAGTGTTTGTGACATTTCTACCAGTTCACCTCACAGCCAGTATCCTCACAGCCTTTCTTAAGGAAACACTACAAACTACAACCTGCTTCCAAATATAGAAGTATAAAATTAAATGGGCGAGGAAAAAATAAAAGTCCTATAGACTTACACTAAAGGCACTTGGGGTGAGTGAACAACCACCTAGCAACCAGCAACCACATAGCAACTTATTTTAAACCACAGAGAACACTTTGGCAACCACCCACAACATCCTAACACCACGTTTTCTGGAAAATTTAAAAATTATATTTTAAATATACACTTATATTTTGGTCTTGAAAACCTTTTCAGGTCAATTTCTAATAAACAATATTTGTCCTATTTGCCCAATAAGTTAACATACCTATCCCTAAAAAACAAACAATGTCCTACTTATTCAGCCTCTACGAATACATATGATCCCTCTTCAACTATCAAAATAGAGTTTCCCTATATTGCATGTTGTTTTATAGTTTATAAAGATGTTCCCTAGTTGTGGACCCACTGAACCTACATATAGATTGATCCCAGGTTTAGTGCCCCCCTTTGTATGCTTTTAACTCCAGGTATCATTAGCTTGCAGCTCTGGCGTATAGCCCTAAATAAACCTCTAATTGTCCCGTACTGGTGTGTATTATATTAAAACTACAGCATTAATGATGGTTTTTAAAATGTTCATATAGAGAAATGTTATTGGAAAAACTCTCTCTGAGGAGAGATTTAAGTTTATTTTTCTTTTTCTTTTCGTGGGCATTCAGGTTGTGTCATCATGACATACACAACACTGTCTTTGCAGTGTCAAGACAGCTATATGAATAGATTCAACATGGAAGAGACCAATCACAATTCAGTATGCAAATAGGAGTAAGGACAAAGACTAGTCAGAATTCAGTATGCAAATATAACCATAATGCCATCTTGTTGGTTACATTTAAGCAGGATCTGCCTATTTTGCTTAACAGTTGGTGGGAAATGAAAGTGACTTGGTGGGGTTTAAAGGCCAAAAAAATGTGTCCTATATGTAGTGTCAAGAAGGCCATATGAATAGATGCAAAACAAAAGAGAACAATCACAATTCAGTATGCAAATAGGTGTAAGCAAAAAAAAACAAAACAAAAACAATCAACATTCAATATGCAAATATAACCATGACGTCATCTTATTGGTTACATTTTAGAATTATCACTCTTTCACAAAGTCAGATTCAGAAAACAAAATAAGCACACCTAAGGCTACGTTATACTTTACTATTACTATTAAGGAAATAAATTGAGTCAACTTTGATAATATCATGACGTTAAATAATATCTTCATTTATTTTACGAAACTAAGCCATTTCTGAGATTTCAGCCAAAAGGCATCTCTAAAACTTTTACCAGGGCTCCCCCTAAATCGCAAGGCCTTGCCAGTTTTCCCTGGAAGACATGGAAACGTCTTAAGACCACATCAAAAGGGAGTCCCCGCTGTAGTTCTGGACAACATTGTCAGCGGCCAGGCAAGCCTGAGCTGCGTTCTGTGATGTGAATCACTGCTAGGCTGCGGTGTGAAGGCCGAGGTAAAGAGAGCAGGTTCTGGTCGTATGCCTCCACAGCTCCACATGAAGCCATGGAGAGAGAGTGAAACCTACAGACTGGCTGCTGTTTTTATGGTTGTTGTTTCAGGTGGAGATCCTGGCTAAAGCAGCTGTGGTTTGAATGCTGCCCTCTTGTGCTGGATTCTACACTGCCTGCATTATGGGCTGTGAAAGGATCTTTACAACATGTAGGAATTTCCCCATTTCATGATGCTCTCCATTTTATCCAGCACACAGGCTTACATAATGCAACTAAATCGAAGAATTAATACCATTCAGTTGTTTATCAAAATTGATCACTTCTCCTTTCAGCTCAAGGTTGCATTCAACAACATAAAACTAACATGTAAAATGTTTACATTTTTTGGGGATGGATGTTGTGCTGGCTGCTTGCTGGAGCATTGCTAGGTTGTTCTCAGTGGTTGCTAGAGCATTTTTAGTGGTTGCTGAGGTCTTCTGGCTTTCTTAGTGGCCAAAAGATCCCACACCAAATTTCTGTGATACTGCGGCCATTTGAAATGGCTGAGGCTTCTCTTTTAAACTCTATGGCAGGGGTTCCCAAAACATTTACTTGAAGTACCCCCTCAAATTTAATATATCAATAATTTGCATGTTCACAGTTCGCTCATGTCTGTTAATCGTCAAATGCCATGCAACTGAATAGCTAGAAATTTTTATTTTGACATTGTAGCTGGACATTAAAGTGGACTCAAACCTGTTTTTATTTGTAATAGTCTCAGTCCACATTACATTCACAATGGTGTTCACACACAATCACATTGAATAATAATAATAATATCTTCACTTTCAAATGCTCAAAACTCAACACTTTAAACCATTTTATTTTGGTGGACTACTGGTGAAATTCTGTAAACTTCTGTGGACAATTATGTGGTCTGAAACATTCAGCATATCACACTATACAAATGGACTAAATCTTGGAAATCTAGTTAAGTGTCTTAGCTTTGTTAAAAAGTAAAAGCAAGTAATAGTAATTATAGTTTTGAAAAAAAATGTTTCAGTGTTTTGTTTTGTTTTTTTGTCCATAAAACGAAAGCCCCTAATGGCTTTCAAAGTATCCACTTTTGTGTTCCAGAGAATAAATTAAGTTATAGCTTCAGGTTTGGAATGACAAGAAATTTCCATTTTTGGGTGAACTCTCTGTTTAACAGTGTCTTTAATTTTCTTCAAATGTGTGATTTCAATTTTTACTGTTGTCTTCATCACAATAAAATGTTTGCCAACAAAACAATCAATGTAGCTGCATTAACCACCAAATATTATTTTCAGTATTAAAGAAAAGAAGAAGTCATATGTGGAGAAAGAGAAAGGAGAGGAAAAAAATGACCTGCCGCTTTCATGAGGCCAAGAAAAAAAAAAACAGGTGGAAGAGAGGAAATAATTGTTTGATCTGTCCTTTGCCTGTCGCTGCCCTAATCACTCAAGACTGATTCAGAAAATGCAGGCTTGAATGTCAGAGGGCCACCTGCGGAGAGCTAGTCCGTTTCCCCTGCTCTGCGCGCCCATAGCCTTGTAATCACCACTCTTTCTCTCTGAACCGACTTGGCACTCTACAGCCGCCTTGATTGAGCACCTCAATCTAACAAGGTATCCACCAGTCCTGCCAGATGCTTGCGGACGATTGAAGATGCCCCTGATGATCTCAGAGCAGTGCTTTTCTGCTGTAAACTCCACCTCCATAAAGTCCAAAAACAATGAAGCTGTTTGAATGTAAAAATAAAGGAAATCCATGAAGACAGAACTGATGCTTTACGCACTTACAGGGGTCATGCAAAATGAAACATATTCTGAAGAAAATCTTGGCCACTCTTTTCAATGTTCTGAATTTAATAATAATAATTCAAAATATATATATATGCAGCCGATACCAAGTACCGATTTCTTGTCATGGTGATCGGCCGATACTGATGCCGATTCTGATGCTTCAAGCTTTAGACGGTTTCATCGGGCGCCTGGCCCAAAGTTAATTTCCGGTCTGTGTTTGTTTATCAGTCTGGCTATGGCACCGGCTACTAACGCAGTTAAAGTTAAGGTGATGAGTAGACTGAAGTTGGGCTCAGGTGGTTGTGCTGTGGGATGTGTTTCCCATACATTTATTTATTTGTGGCGCTCGCCACAATATCAAAACTGACCGATTTTCCAAAAGGCTTCGTTGAATAAACATGAGCATGTACTGCACGTTTAAAAATCAAAACAAGGCACGGGTGTTTTTATATCACTGTATTTCTGAAAGAAGACTATCTTTCGAAAATTTTCGGCAGGTCCCCGTTAAAAATCGCATTCCGAGGATAAAATACACGTGTTTTGGTGGGGTTCCCCTGGTAAAATTCGCATTCCAGGCACAAAATATCACGTTATTGGGGTCGTTTCAACCCGCGGACATGAAAAACAACCCGCGGCAACAGTGTTAAAGTAGCCCAATTCCGCGGAAAAACTGCGGATTGGCAACACTGGTTATATGCCTGATAAAGCAGCGTTTGTGAGCTCAGCGCTGCTTTGTTTTCAGCCGTTACTGCGCTTTAAAGCACATCCTGCTGGCAGAGAATGAATTTGCATTTTCAGTAAGTCCGTCTGATTTACGTAGCAAACATACTTTGCTTTTCCTATATCCACGGGTGCTGCGGATAATCTGTGGGTCGGGTAATAAAAAATGCATTCTGATTATTTGCAGGTGGGTCACGGGTGGATAAAATAAATCATAAATTATGCAAATATTAACTACATTTTTTTTAAATACATTTTTTTCATGAGGCAGACGCTTTCGTGTGTGTGTGTTCGTTCGCCTGATCGGGAAAGGCTAATATGGCCAAAGAAGATATTTTGTTTTATAAATAAATGTTCATTTAAAAGCAGCCCACGATCAGTGCATTACGTTACCGTTATCCCTTAAGGCTGATTTATACTTCTGCGTCAGACCTACACCGTAGCCTTTACGCCATAGGCTATGCGTCAGTTTTCATTTATACTTCTGCATCGTTGTCCGCGTCGACGTGCAGTACACATGCAAACCGCTAGTCAGCAGTGTCCACAGGCATGTTGCTGGTGTAACCCGCAGTACCACAGCAAAAGCCGAAGAAGAAGCGGCTCGTCGGAGAAGCATTATAGCCGTGACGGCGGCAAATAAATATCAAATAATTCAATTATTATTTAAAACTACAAAAAGGAGACAACAACGGAACAGGAGAAGATGGCATTCTTTCAATCTCCACAAGGACTTGTACCACGGCAGATCAACATTGCGGCAAATAAATATCAAATCATTAAATCATTATTTAAAACTACAAAAAGGAGACAACAACGGAACAGGAGATGATGGCATTCTTTCAGTCTGCACAAGGACTTGTACCACGGCAGATCAACATTGTTTGTTGCGGACAACTACTGATGTATAATGCTATGTAGTATAATAAATTATAAGACACTTGTTCTTTTTTTAAATTTTATGTAAGAAGGTGTAACATTAAAATATATTAAAATGTGCATAAACACACACAAACCTCAAGTACATACGGAGGGAGGGGTTCTATCAGACCAATCACAGCACTTGCGGTCCGCTTAGAATTGACACGCTGTTCGATTTTTGGAGAGGTGCAAGTCAGGCTACGGCATAGGTTCGACGCAGAAGTATAAATTGGGCTTTACGGCTCCAACGAGGTTTTGTTCCATCCTCCACGCTGTGACAACTCAAAAAAGACTATTTTAACCAAGCAGTGCTGAGAGCCGCTTCAGAAACGTGCCGCGGTTGGCTGGTATAAACACAAGCATTGACTAGAACGGCCGCGATCAGCTCCGGCTCCCATGGAGCCGCAGACGTGTGCAGTAAGGAGAAGAAGCTCTAACGTCGCTGAATCTGCTGTTAAAAATGAACCATATATTCATCATATCATCATGCAAAACATACACGAGAAATAGCGAATTTTTCATTATTTCTCGAAACGTCATAGCATTTCCACACCAGCGATGACATGACTGTGGCACAAATAATTTATGTCCCCACACATCATGTACGTCGTCACGCGTTGACGTCATCAAATTGTGATCGGTTCGTGAGATCGGCCAAGTCAGTACCGATCGAGTCATTTATCGGCTTTATCGGCTGATACCGATCTCCGACCGATCGATCGGAGCATACCTAATTATTATTATTATTATTATTATTATTATTATTATTATTATTATTATAGAGCTCAGTCTCATGAAAATGTGTTTTATCGTTTGTTTGTTTGTTTGTTTATTTTTTTGCGTGCTATTTATATGTAGAAACTGTCTTTGGTGTGCATATGTTTGGCGTGCATATAATACGCAGTTTTTGCGTGCATATGATAGCAACTTTGTTGGCATGCATATGATAGACATTTTGGCATATATAAAATACGCATCTACCCCACACGCCTAATCCTATTCATTGCATATCATTTGCACGCCAAAGTCAATTTTTGCGTATAAATAGTGCGCCAAATAGAAACAGAAAATCGTGACATTAAAACACACTTTCATGAGATCAGGTTATATAATTAATTATAGGTGCCAAAATGTTTTCGGTGTAGGTTTTACGTTCAGAAATTTACAGTATTTTATTTTATGTCAAAAGATTGTATTGTTATTATTATTTTTAGGATATAATACAATAAAGGCCTCACAGCAGTAAACCTGCTTCTAAATGTCATAATATTATATTATAATATTATATATATATATAAATATTTTTAAAAATTCTGCAATACTATATGAAACTTTGGCAATGAGGGTCTGAACAACAAGGGTTCTGGGTGTTCTTGGCAGTATTGATTATTCATAATCATCATCCAGTGTCCATTTTCAGATAAAAATAAGAACCCAGAAAATAAAGGTAATCATTGTTGAAAAACTGCTGAATGCCTCAATCATCATTTCTGTGGGTAACTGGGAAAAATATGTTCTACAATATCTTGTACAGGAAGGAGTTTGGTGAAAAGTTGAAACTCCCCTGTGATTTCTGTGCCTGTTCCCACTGCCCTCATGTCACTGCTCTGAAGGTCCCATGGGGAATGTCCCTTTAGATGTCTCGTAAAGACCTCTCACCCCACAACAGGGCTAATTGTTTTCAGGCATGCATGTTTGAGTGACAAGGGTCTTGCTGCTTGCAGCTTGTAGACTGCAGAGTCGCTGGTCTGTAGCATGTATAATTCTAAGGGTCATTGTATGAACCAGGTGCTTTTTCCAGTCTGACAGAATGATTTGGGTTTTGGTAAAAAAAAATTAATAATAAATTGTCGCACTTATCAAAGCACTGAAGTAAGTGCATTTTTTAGTAAGACTTATTAGGCAAATAATGTATTTCAGGTTTAAAAAAGGGCTATCTTGAGTTTCATTTTTGACATATGCTACCTTGTGTGCAAAGAAGTGAAACTACTGTGCTCTTAGAGATTTAATGCTATTATTTGTGCACTAAAACATAAAGCACAAGATTGTATCGTCTAGCCTTGAAAGAAACATGATGTCATTATGATAACGGTTTTTGATGTATCGAAAAATGAATTGCTTTAAAGTGCAACAGATTGAAGCACAATGTTGGGACACAAATAATAATACACTGTCAACTAAAGAAGAAAATACAAATACACAACACACACATGTACAGGTACTCAATTTGTGTTGCCATGTTTACAAAATAACTAGTAAAAATGACATCAGCTATTCAATGTTAACATTAGTTTTGCATGTGTACACGAGGGACACCTGATTTGTAAAATGTTCATGAATGGACATTTAAAAAGATTTCAAATGTTATCTATGCTCTATTATTATTATATTCTTGGCCCTTCGGAAAGTCAGCTATATACCCTAATGGAAACAGCTATGGTACTCTTGAGGCATGCCACTAAAATTTATGATCAATTATGGCTTTTCTAAAGCTGGATTTAACATGTCATATATGTCACGCTTCTCTGGGAAATAATGGCTTTGAATGGATTTCAGAAAGTTGAAATTTATCCTCCTATTGCCCTGGGTTCCTTAAAGCTTGCATCCGTTCCCTGCTTAATATAACACTGTTGATTTAACAATGATGTATTTGAACCTTCAGGCACGTTTTCCTCCTTTTGGGGATTAATAGATGGTTTTGTAGGGTGCACAGGGTGCTACATTATTCTGGTGGGCTTGACTGAGTGATAGACCCACGATATGGCGGCGAGTCCATCAACAGCAGTTATATTCAATTTCTGAGGGGAGCATTTGTCACATGGGACAGGTAGCATTAACACAATGAAATAGTCTTAAGTCACTGTTAAGTCACAGTACAGCAGCGCAGGCCGTATAACCGCACGTTTGACGTTGCCTCTTCCGTAGTGGCCGCTATACCTTTACCTCAGCACATAATATGACGGGGCATTGATTAATTGTAAATTTAAGTGGATGCACAGCCTTCCTCTCTATAATAAATTATAGTCATTAATCAATAAAGCACGGTGTAATACTGGGACTTGGGGGACATGCTGCTTTCTAATGGAACGCTGAAACACAAGGCTGGTCCTCTGCCGGCAATGACCACTCAAGACAAGACACTCTACGCCTGCCTCCATCCAATTAAACCAGATAATTAATGAACATCCTTAACTTTGATAATGGGATTTGCCATTCAAACTATTTCACCCATACATTTCTGATGGTCAAAAATGTAGGTGCATTTGCGGAAACCTTATGTAGTGTTGGCCCTTTTAATTCAGTAAAATTAAATCTCCAGAGTTTATGATCGAATATGTAAGATAATATATGATAAATGAAACAAACAGATGTACAGAACACCAGCAATGATACAGTGTAAATGTTCAGCCTCTCTCAGTGGTTTTATTATCCCTGAATTAATTAGGTCAGATAGACATGTTAAAAAAAATGTGAAACAATTACTATATTTTGAAAACACAAATAATTTTAGGGTCTCTGGCAACCCAACATAGTTTAAAACCATCTAAATAGAACGTAAAGATAATATTAAAATTGTTTCTCTGCAATATAGAGCACGTTGAAATGATCAAGAAAACTATCAAAAATCAGCTCATTTTATAAACCCAAACCCACAAAGAACATAGTTTTCCAAATATTTTTTGGAGAACATCTGAGACAACGTTAATACTTAAATGAAACAACTGGCAGCTTCATTATACCCCAGAGCTATAAAAGGAGAACCTCTAAGCAATAGAATAGAATTTTCCTCTGGGCTTCCATGAAACAAAATGGCATTTACACTTATCAAAGCAAGCTAAATAGCCAGGCTTTTCATCAACACAAGTTCAGTCATGGGTATATAAATGATCCAGGCGACTTGATTCTGCCTAATGGAGCTGGATGAAAGGTATATTAACTATGCTGAAGCCAGGAAGGAAAAAAAAATGAAATAGATAAATAGATAATAATGCTGAGGGAAAACAATTAAGTACTTCAGTAATGGATAAATGACTTGTAATGTTTGCCTGGCTACCTGAAAAGCACTTTCTTCATCTAATGCTGTCTGAAGCTGTCACAGTGTCGTAGCTTTAGCCTATTTGATTAATGATGAGCTGTGGGCACAGCTAGCAGCTAAAGTCTCAATTATGAAAAAGCCAGTAACTAGTGCAGTGTTGCTGATTCCTTTATCCCACTGACAGCAGTGAAAAATCACAATATTTCTAATCAGGGTAAAAGCATTCATCATTCATTTATTGGCATATCCGAACATGCCCTTTCTGTCTACCTTTTCCTTCTTCCTGACTTTCACACCACCCTGAAACCAAATCCTGCAGAGATTGATTCTTCAATCCCTCTGTTCGCCTCTTACTCCTTCCAAAGTCTATTAAAGTTCAGCTTTAATTATTAGTCTGAAGGTCATGACCCTGTCCAGCCCCATTTTTGCAGTTTAAGACGATAAAAGAAAATGATTAAAAACGTGTGACAGTTTTTAGATTAACGTTCTAGTTCTGGATGCTGATTGGTCAGTAAAGCAATCCAGTCATGATGTGAAACACCTTTTCGAATACCTACTGTAATATCCTTAGCAAAATATTTAAAACTACAATAAAGTTACAACCCTGTGCGGCCTCATCATTTCAAGTTTTAGGCCTAAATCCCAATGAAACAAAAGCAGGAACAGAACATTTTTTGTGCATTGTGAAATCTGATTATAAGAGATTATCAATAAAGTTGACCTGATTTTTATGATTTAATTATTAGCTTTTAATCAACTCAGGAACCCCAGTCTGGGAAACCTTAGGCTACAACCACATTGAAAACGCATCTTTTTCTCTACGTGTGAATCTTTGTTTGGTCTTTCAGTATCATCTCAGTAAGCGTTTATGACATTTTACGGTGATTTAAGCATTTTCAGATGTGTCAGTGTGGGTTGTGCAATAATTAATTTTTGCAATGAATGAAAACAAGCGTGTGAGGAATAGAAGTAAGCATACAGTGTGTCCAGTGGATTGTTCTGTTCATGCCAGTTGTTTAGCTATCAAAACATCTTTTCAAAAATAACTAAGAAATCAATCAATCAATAAAACTATTTAGAAAATGACCTGATCTAGAACGTGTATATAGAGAATACCATTGTGAAGACTATTAAACTAGTATTATAAAGCAGGCTGACCATCACATTCACCACCCGAAATGTTCGCAGGCAAAGTCATTCCACGCGATCCGGATTTCCACAAGCAGATTTCAAGTTCAAGGTTCAAACAGGTTTTGTGAATTCACCACGTTGACCATGAGAAAGCAACGTGACTTGTGTCAACTGTGCTTCATCTCAACTCGCAACACTACCTTTTTGCCCGCGAAATTTCATTAATGTGACTGCACCTAAACGACAACCGCATTTTCGACAACTATTTTTTTACAATTACATTTTCGTGTGTGTGTTTTTCGATAACTCACAGAGACGGAGATGTGTTCCTCTGACGGTTCTGATCCAGTCTGTCTTCTTAGACAGAAGCTGCTTCTGGCAGTTAGTGATCTGCGCGCAACTCCAATTTGAATGATGAATTCGCGCCTCGATTGGATTTGTGTTGTGACTATATATATATATATATATATATATACACATTTTGACTGTTTTGTCAACTGTTTTGACAAAGCAGAATCTCAGTTAAAAGAAAAAACAAATCTAAGTTGTAGCTAACAATGATATGTTTGACCAGAAATTTGCACAATGTTTGCTGAAAAATAAATAAATAAATAATAGATTAATTCTCAGTCTCTGCAATTTGGCAAATGGTTGAACTAGCCATATCGTTCATTACATTCTGAGTGGATTAAAATAAGTTTGTACAAGAAGATGAGTGAGTTTAATACGCACTGGAGGCTAAAGGAACGATTCTATTACCGTATGTAGAAATTACCTCATAAAGAAACTAATATGGCAATTTAGGGAGCAATTTTTAATAAGACTTTTATGATGCACGGTTGTAGTTATGCTAATGAAGTTGTCGTTTTACTTATGTTCTGCCCTCAATACTGGCCTCATATTTCAATTTCAGTAGATTAGTGCTAGCTAACTGTTACTAATGAATTTCATTAATGCAGTGAATACAAAGACATGATATTCATACCAGGATTGCTTCTCTCTCGTCTTTTGTGTGCCATATGTGCAGATAGAATAATGTTTATGGGATTATAAAGTGCACTGTGGTACATTGTTATTGGAGTTACTCTCTTGGAGACAGGACCTTTTTAAATCCAAGAAACAGCAGGCTGCACTGCAGTTCTTATTTTATTGCAAAGTATCAGAAATAGTTAATCTGCTATCTTTGACTGCGGTGTTGGATGCATTCACAAAACCTTGAACTACTGGCACAAGTGAATAATGATTATTTTCTATCAATACTATTTCCAGAAACAGAAACATTGGTCATGTTCCAGATGAATAGTCCCACAAGATCTCATAAGAACAATCTGGTTTATTCATTTGACATTTTCTATAGCAAGTTCCCCATGAACCTTCAAACTATCAGTACAGCCTATTCAACTTCCAAAGTCCAAGCATATATTTGACAGGATCAAATATTTTAGAAAAATGGACACGATGCCTAACAGGATGCACTTTGCAAAGTGAGGGATTGAGAGTTTGCTCAAGAGTGTAAAATTGATGATTTTGAATTTTAATTTTGTTTTGTTTGTTTGTTTGGAAAGTTGATATTATCATACATAATACTGTGATTCCATAATACTTCAATTTTTTAGTAACACAAATGAAGAATTCACAAAAAGCCATTGCTAATACTCAGTGATATCTGCTTTTCCCTCCAAAATAGTTTCACTTGATGGAACATGATTTCATTATGGAAGTGTCTTTACAAATCAGAAGAAAAATGATATGGAGGACTCACTTAAAACATATTATTATATTACATTATTACTAAACAAATTTGGATTAGGGAACGGAAGAAATTATGATACTTCTCGAATATTTAGAAACAAATAGCATATGATCTTTTTTCTTCAAAATTATAACAAAAGGAGCGAAGGAGGAACATCTATAGAAATCCATTTTAGCCTCAGAAATTTTATATATGACTTCATGTCTCAATATAAAAATTGTTTTCAGTATATTAACACATTTATGATGGATGCATAAAAAATGGACTTAACATCTCTTAATGTGACTTCATGTCTCAATATAAAAATTGTTTTCAGTATATTAACACATTTATGATGGATGCATAAAAAATGGACTTAACATCTCTTAATGTGACTTCATGTCTCAATATAAAAATTGTTTTCAGTATATTAACACATTTATGATGGATGCATAAAAAAGTGCTGGACTGTAGCAATGATATCTCTGTGGTCCCTTTTCTTATGTTTTCGAGAATATGCAGCATCGGAACCAAACATGCTCTCTGAATCTGTAACTGAAGAGGTAATCCATATTTACTAATTGCAGCATCTTAACAAGGCCTAATCCTGCTTTACTTACCTCTCGCAAGGCATCACGATTACTGCTTTGATTGTTTGCTCTGGTTCAAAACTGAGGAAATGCATTGTTACAGCAGTCCGGTCAGCCAGAGTGAATCAATGCTCATTGCCGATACCAGGTGAACTAATTTGCTGTTGAATGTGCTCAGTAATTTCAGGGTGAACACTCAGTTTGGCCTGATGAGTCGAACCCTTTAATCTCCGGCAGTCCCTCAAGTACAGAGCTGCTAAATGCTCTAATAAGGGCAGACAGATGTTGTGGGGTCTGCTTTGATTCTTTTAATTGCTTTTTCTCTTATTTTCCCCTTTTGCACTCAAATCCCTTTGTGGTTTACTGTATACAAACATTCATACACTTAATATTTTGTTTATACTTTCATTTACAGTACTTAATTGTTGACAGACTCTCTGAATATAATTAGGGAATACAACACACCTTACTCCAGCTGAGCTCAAAAATGGTGTTTTTTTTTTAGAGAACCTTGATGCATCATTCTCTCTTTTAAACACTCTTTGCCTACTCTGCTCTTTATTGTGGCACAGCTGAAAAAGAAGAAATAATAATAAGAAGAAGAATATGTGGCTTAGGAATTGGAATCTGTGCTTTGGAAAATTAATTTAAAATCACAGGCTTATACAACATAAAATGTAACGTTACAAGGGAACTGACAGTAAGCTCTCTCAAACTGTCAAAATGAAACTACCAATTTAATGAGATATTGAGCTCTGCCCAAAATATAATTAAAAATGATGACACGCAGAGCAAAAATAATGCAGTGTCCCTATAGTGTTCCTATAATAGAGCAGAGACTGAATGGATATATGCCATAACATTTAACAGCATTTTTTCCTTGACTTTACATTAGTGCTGTCAAACGATGAATCGCATCCAAAATTAAAGTTTTTGTTTACATTATATATGTATGTGTACTGTGTATATTTATTATGTATATATAAATACACACACATACAGTATATATTTTGAAAATATTTACTTTTATACATTTTTATATTCATATTCTTATGTTATATTATATATACATATATTTAATATATAAACATAACACATTTTTCTTAAATATAGACATGCATGTGTTTGTATTTATATATACATAATAAATATACACAGTATACACATATTTTATGTAAACATTTTTTTTATTTTGGATGTGATTAATCGCAATTAATTGTTTGACAGCACTACTTTACATATGTTTCTGGGAAATGTAAAACGTATCACAAATATGGCAGATAAGCAAAAGTCACATGACTAAAACAGACACATGTATGTAAACACTTTTTTCATACATTTTACATTTTCATACAACTTTAATATACAAATATTAAAGCTGGAATATATTTTTGTCAAATGCTTTTTCCTGTACTAGTTATACATTCATAGACCACTGTTTGTTGGTTGATTCCCCTGAAAACTAAAAACGTTTCCAATTATGGAAGCATAAAAACTGTTGTGGATTAAGCCAGCATTCTTTTTACTGTATTAAACTCTGAATAAGACAACTGACATATGCCTGAATTGGCATAATCTGAATTTCAGGTCTTGTAAACACCTTATTTGGAATATCAGTCCTAACTAAAAGTAAATTTAGGTATTTCTGGTTTTGCCAAGATATTGACAAATGTATATGTTCTGATTACATTTATCTAGGAATATTCCAATAGCTGTGAAGCATGTAAAAGTGATTTTTCAAAGTCAAGCTTAACCAGAATATGGACCTTAATCAGAAAATGCTGTTTGTTCTGTTTGCCCAGCCAATGGTAGACAGTTGGAGTGTTCAATCATTATTTTCACAATTCCTTTTGGCAATGCTAGTGGCACAGAAATTGCACACTTCAGTCCTCAAATAAAAATGTTCAGTCCTTATCCAAATCAGGAATGTGATGTTTTAGTGATGTCTTCAGGACTGTGGCATCCCTATCAGTAAAGTCAATGGATGAAATTGTGATATACTTTTCATGTCGAGATTTCACGTTTTTGTCTAGTCTCTGTTTTACAGTTTGAATGCCAGTGCCTTTCTGTGAACACAGATGTAAAGTGAACCAATGAATCATCTGTGCACAAGCAGCTCAGAGTCAAGCCTGGAATCATAAATCTCTTAACAGAATAGATCCAAGCCGTCATTCTATTTTTGTTTCACGTTATATCAGACCTGAGCAGCGGCGTCAAACTGACGCAAGACCCTCTGGCCTCCGCTTTAATGCGTGATGTCTGCCCGGCCAGGAAACAGATGTTATAAATCAATGTATACTGTATATATGTATCTATCTATTTATTTTTTAAACGTATTTTAGAACAGCACTGATTGCCCTTGTTAGTGGAGGATGGCAGTTGGTTGCTCTTTTTCTCTAGCGGGTGTGGAGGTTTATGAGGCTCAGCGTGTGAGGGTGATGACAGGGCCTGGTGGCCGGCCAAAGCACGGCTGGCGTTCGAAGTGCCATCGCCCTGTCGCCTCCTGCTACCGCCACCGGCCCATATGGGCAGAGAGATTGCTCTCCACTGGCGCTCCCCCAGCCATCCATCACCTCGGTCCACGTGCCCAGCACGCCAGCCCTGGCACCACGCTGACTCTGATCCATCAGGATTTACTGTGAGTGACGGGGAAAGAGGAGACGAGCCCTCGGTTTATCATCTCATGGAAAACAAACACAAAAAAGAAATACCCAGGCTGTCACGGTGAGGTGGCACATACTGCCTGAGTCACCCTTGATGTATTTCATTTGCCACTTTTGGATTTTTCGAGTGCTGTGACAGGCTTTTTTTAGAGCCGTTTAATAGTAATTGGATTGGTTTTCTTCTCTAAGTGTTTGAATTTACAGATTTTTCGCATCCGTGATGCTTTCCAGACCATGTCACCTTCAAGGATGATTAATTTACGTTCTTTCCTTTTGGACATTTATCACTTCAGTAAACTCTTAATATCTCTTTTCCGTGACTTTGCCAGGCAGGGCTGGTGGTGCTTAGGAAACTGTGATGTTCCCAAGCTGTTTCTAGCTTGTTTTCCACTGTCTACATTAATATTTGTTAAGAAGCAGATTGAGAAAACAACATATGGCATAAATATTCGTATGTTCCACTCAAGGTTGTTGGTATGGCATCCTTCAGTAGGGTCTGTAGCCTCGCTTGCCAAATCGCTTTTCTTTTTTTCGCCGCCCCCCCTCCTTCTTCTCAGAGTGGCAGGATCGGACTAGGCCAAAACGATAGCATGGACACAGAGAAGCACCCCCTGGCCCCTCGCCGGACCTGCGGCCCCTCTTTCTCCGATTTGAGAGAGCTGTCAGTTTAGATCGCTGGTACGCAGTGAGGCTGAAGCTTCCCTACCGACTGGAAAGGAGTCGTTGGCCAGGCTTTCCTTGTCATTGGGAGTTAAAGCAGTCACTGATCCTAATGCTTACACTGTTGTTGCAGCATTCCGATTTATACTCGCTGCGTGACTTGTCAGCTTTAATGAGGGCAGCAGGCACAGAATTATCAGCATACCAATAATGAGGGTGTCACAATCTGCCAATTATTTCCTGTTTCGGACGTTTTTTCCAGAGTTCTTCTTTTCACACCATCTGACCTAATGATGAGAAATGTCTTCTAGTCTGTTTAGGTTATGTAATTTGTGTTAGATGGCAGAAGAAAGGGTCGTTTCGGGTCTTCCGTAGACTTTCACATGGATGCGAATAGATCTGGCC
This sequence comes from Sinocyclocheilus anshuiensis, assembly GCF_001515605.1. Lineage (NCBI taxonomy): Eukaryota > Metazoa > Chordata > Actinopteri > Cypriniformes > Cyprinidae > Sinocyclocheilus > Sinocyclocheilus anshuiensis. The sequence goes on along the minus strand of NW_015540842.1, from coordinate 1,562,398 downwards.
ATCGTCTGATGCATTTCACATGCTGAATGTTCTCTCTGAAACCATCTCACGCAATCATAGCCTCATGAGGCAATCGCGTTTGAATGGTTCACCAAATTTGCTGCTCAAACAATAATGGCACCGCCATTTCATCCGGCCTCAAAAGAAAAAGAGAGGCGAAAAGTGGATGGCCAAAATGTGCTCAAGTCATTGCCAGTGGGAAAAGGCCCATTAATGCCTCATTTTTCACTCTTCCAGGATGTCAGTGGTGTTTATGTGATATACAGGTGTACAGCAGATCCAGTTGAGTGGCTACATGCACTGAGTGGAGGCCGGCTTGAGTGAGCAGAGGCGGGCGGGCTTGAGAATGGATGTTGAATTCGATGTTGGAGCGTCCAGTGGGCTTGTGGCAACCACATGTGATAACCCCGCGCTGGACTACACTTCGTCCACGGTGAAAGCCGATCCGGCAAGCCACAGCGCGAAGTTGAAGTATTTCCTCAGCGACCAGCACGGATCAGCTCCAGGCATGACGAAGCGGATATC
>NW_015540842.1:1553676-1561604 GCF_001515605.1 Sinocyclocheilus anshuiensis | reverse complement strand
GGATATCGTCCTCTTTTGGAAGGCCAAACAAAGTAGTTTCGCTTTCACAACAAAACACAGCGCCTTCACGACATGGCACGATACTACAGCGAGAATAAAAGTTACGGCTTCTTTCTTTGCGTGAACATTTGGGTGGCGTTATGCAAATCTTCCCATATCGTGACGTAGACATGTGGGGACGTGTTAGAACGAGGCGTTTTAGGTAGGCGTGGTTGACTCTTAACTTTTATAAAGAATATCTCTTTGGATTTGAGACTTTAGTCTTTGCAACTTTACAGATCTTCTTTATGCACCAAGAGCTTGGAACACTCCAAAGAGAAAGGAAAAATTGAAATCGCATCATATGACCCCTTTAATATTTAACTAATATACACTAGCGATCAAAAATTCCAAAGCTGGATTTTCAGCAGTCGTTACTCCAGTCTTCAGTGTCACATGATTCTTCAGTCATTCTAATATGCTGATTTGCTGTTCAATAATTATTATTTTCAGTTTTGAATACAATTGTGCTGCTACATATTTTAGTGAAAACCATGATACTTTTTTTTTTGATGAATAGAAAGATCAACAGAAGAACATTTATTTGAAACAGAAGTCTCTGTCTGATGTAATTACTGAATAGTTGCTAGAGGATGCAAAATGAATAGTGCAACTTATCATGAGTTTCACTGAATCTGAAATTGTTTTGTATCTGGTAGACATACTGGTGAGGAGCATACACCTTTCCTTTCCCTTCAGTATTTTAAAGAAAAAGTGCATTCTGCTCATCAGTATATCTACCAGTTACAAAGCTATTTCGTTGACTTTTTACTTCAGAAGCTTTTTACAGCACTGAGTAATGACTGCGTTTACCCAGAGCACAAAAATGAGAAAAATAACTCCTTCTCTTCTAGAAGAGAGAAGAAGAGACTATTTTAGTAGCAGCATCATAAGTGCGTTTATGGGCACTCAAGCAAGAGTTGAACAAATTTACATGTTTACCCATCTCATGGCTGTTTTGTTGCTTTTCTTTTTCTTCACAAAATAAATGATATTGCAGCATTCATACTTGTTATTTTGCATGGTGTAATCATTAGTAATTTTTGAATATCTGGTCCCTGCTAAATTCCCTACTAAAGGTTATATTTCAAATACATTTATTTTACAAGCTTGTACAGTTCCAAATTGTATTAAGAATAGTACATATTAGTAAGTATTTACTACAACAATAATAGTGTAAACGATATACATTAATTGTATGTAATTATGTATTAATGTGACTAGTTGTGACCTTGCTCTACAGCTTGGTGTAGCGCAAAATATCTGATCATTAATTGCCACATTTCTGTTGCTGTACCATACATACTGTCATACTGTTCACCATTAGTGGTGACAGTAAATTTATGAAAATAAAAATAGATATACACATTAAGCAATGCATTATTTCATGGTGAAAGTAATCCAAAAAAGCAATGGGATACAAATAAATAAATCCAAGATGATGGACAAAGCAGGAGATAGCTGGGTTAAAAATATAATTCACCTAATGCTAAAAGTTGATACAAAATAGTTCAATCTGAATTACATTGTGTATGTGTGTGTGTGTGTGTGGCATGTATTTTCATGGAGTATCACGTTGTTAGCTTAGCAACGTGCAAATATCAAATTCTGTTGAAAACATATTGTTGGAAACATATTTATAAACATATTTGTAAAACTACATGTGAATGTAGCTTTAACTGGATAATGTATCTTAGAAAGGTAAAACAATCTTATTTTGTGTGTGTGTGTGTGTGTGTTTTCCTTGCTGTTCACATTTGCTAAATATGATCTGATTCCAATCAGATATGCAAAATCAGACTTGGACTGACAGTCTGAACAAGGCTATTTTTATGCAGCATAGCAAGACTATATACAGTGTTCATGTCATTTTGAACAGCTCGAGTTACTTTTGTGCAAACCATAAAATAAGCTGTTTCAGTATTGTCTGAGTTCAACAAGGGATAGAAAATACATTTTAAAGCAACGCGTTATTCCGAAATTCCCTGCAGACATCCAAACAACGTGTCAGAGTTTATTAGATCAGACGGAGACAACACCAGAGTCAGAGAGAGGGCTTTTTAAGGTTAGAGGTCAGTTGGAGGCGTCAAGCTTTTGTTGCTCGCTGCCTCTCTGTCTATCTCTAGCTTGTTCTTTTTTTAATAAACAAAATTCATTAAACGGGTATCCTAGAACGTCCTGACAGGTAATTCCTCTGTCTCTTCCTTCCTTTTTGTGATCAGAAGAACCCCGGTGATTCCTAGCATGGTTCCCAACACTATGGGGGAGTTTCTCTCAGAACCTACCCCTTCAGCTCAATTCCTCCCCGCATTTCCGAGAGCTTTTCATTCGTATCCCCTGGAAACCGCTCTGCATTCTTTAAACTCCCCTTCAAAAAAAAAAAAGGAGAAAAAAAGGGAAAGGGTAGTGACAGACAGTAGGGGGAGAGCCCTTACACGTTTGGTTATGCCCTATGATCATTCGTTTATCTTTAAAACAGATGGTTGACCACTGTGCTGTTTATGTCAACACGCGCTTATTTGAAAGAGCGATTCGCCGTTGGATGATTCTTCTCTTGAAACCGATGAATTGCAAATCATCGGAAATAAAAAAAGCAAACGCTTGTATAGGTTAACAAAGCACTTGACTTCCAGAGAGCCCAAGGGCGGGAATCTAAAGCCTCTTTTCATAATACCCATGTCTGCATTCTGCTTCTTTACATAATGTTTCTGTAACGTTATTCCCACATCACAAGAATACAGTGCAGCTAATCTACTAATCTGATTATTGTTCAGTTATGTAGGCTCACTGGTCTATAAATCCCCACAGATTTAGCCTTCACATGTACAGTCATCAAAAAATGATCTAATTTTGATAGTGGCAGGCAGTGGGTGAATGGCAGTGGAACGTGGATTGGGTATTGCATATGAGATGGGGCGTGTTATTCTACCTTAAGAAAACTGTGTCTTGGGAGGTAGATGATGGGGGTGGAGGCCGGTTATAGAGAGCTCGTATAATCTTTTGATCCATATTTATTTAATACGACTGGAATACTTGGCTAGAAATTGCCATCAAAAGGTTGTCAGGGGCCATCAGAGAGAAGGGGAGGGGACTTGTTTGATGTTGTGTGAAGTGGTCATTAAATTTTTACTGCTTTTATGAGCCTGTGTTTTTACAAGACCACTGGTCTTGTGGAAGGAGTTACGCCGCTAATTGTTCATCAAAGCTTTCCAATGAAAAGTCAGTTTATGCCATAATAAGGGTGCAATTAATACTCAATAAGCTCCAAAATATTGGTTTTGGGACTTAATTGCCAGTTGACTGATTACTTATTAAAATGCAAAATGGCATTTTTACTAACAATACTCAATAAGCTCCAAAATATTGGTTTTGGGACTTAATTGCCAGTTGACTGATTACTTATTAAAATGCAAAATGGCATTTTTACTAACAATACTCAATAAGCTCCAAAATATTGGTTTTGGGACTTAATTGCCAGTTGACTGATTACTTATTAAAATGCAAAATGGCATTTTTACTAACAATACTCAATAAGCTCCAAAATATTGGTTTTGGGACTTAATTGCCAGTTGACTGGTTACTTATTAAAATGCAAAATGCATTTTTACTAACAGTTATTTTAATAACAATAGGTATAACCCTGATGTTGTGACATGGGTGATTTAAATCTATTACATATAAACTAACAAAGTAAATTTGTGACTTTGCACGTCTTCAACTTTTACTTAAATATGATAATGCAAAATACTGTTTCGTAGCCAGTAAGAAATGTTTATGACCAATACATTTTCTCAATTTACTTGCCATTAGCAGGCGTGGCAAAATTATGATTTTGCTTTACACTTCACTCTTAAGTTCTGCAGTGATGCCATAGAAGAACCATTTTCGGTTCCCCAAAGAACCATACTATTTTCTTAGTGTGAAGAACATTTTAATAGTCTAAAGAACCCTTTCCCACATTAAAGAACTTTGAAAGGTTCCATGGTTATTAAAGGTTCTTCATGGAACTATGATGCCAATAAACTAAAGAAACTTTAGTCAATGAAATTATAACAGTCTACATCAACTGTTTTCCAAGTCTGTGGTTGTCACCAAGGTTAAAATGGCATTGAACTCCCGTATATTGTGTCTTTAGTGTGACAGTAGATCTTAGAGTGTTTTTACCTCATGATTGACAGAGTCGCCCTGTCAAGGACATACTCTATAACTGATGCTCGTTTGCTAGAGGTGCAGGCAATTTAAACATCATCACATCCACCGGGGGCGCGCTCCCTTCAGTAAGTGGCTTTGCTAAAGCTGACGCCTGCCAACGCCGGTGACTCTTAAGCAGTGACAAGGGGTCTTAGAGATGAAAGTTGCGTGAAAGGAGTGACGGATGGAAGAAGAATTATGGGGGGATAGATTCCTTCAAATGAGTTTATAAAATGTTGCTTACACAAGAACATGTCGGAATATTACCTAATCAGTCAAATCCTCAGAAGCTGACACTTTCACACTGAAGGGATGACGAGACTTCCTTCCCCTCGTTCTGGACCCTAGGGAGCACCCAAGGGAGAACTAGACGGAGATCTGTATTGCCAAACTCCGAGATGCGTTAGGTCCTCCTGACAGACATTGAGAAATTCACGCGACTTATTTAACACGCTCGCAGGCACGCTTTTACAGGGATGCGCTACCCTCAATTAACAGAGTAAGGCGAAAGCTGCGTGTTTTGCATTTTGTAACAATGTGAGTGTTAAACTGAAGGTGATTTTAATAGGATTTGCTGCAGTTGGGAACCAGAGATTAGCAGCTTTAAAGTGATGAGGGCCCTAGCGAACCACGAGAGCGCTTAATCTGGATGCATTAATAGAAGACGCTTGCGAAAATATCTACTGTGAAATATTTGATTGTAGCATGTTTGTACAAAAGTGCACTGGTGTTTGTATTAGCCTGAGCTTTTGTTAATACTTTAATGTTCTCCGTACCTCAGGAAAAGTCATATTTGATCAAGGAGGCACTTCTGAATAGATTTGGATCGTTGACAGGCTTCTTTCCATTTCATGTAGGATTTGAAACAGACAATAGTGTGCTCAGAGAGTTGAGAGGAGGCTTGGCTCTTTAACGGTGTGATCTGCATTGAGCTCCACTTCAGGTTGCCCTTTTTGACTGCTGAGATGTTGAAGTACTCTTTAAGTAAAACTCTTAAGGAAGAGACGAACGTGGGTGTAAATGGCGACCTTACTTTCTGCTCACCTGGAAATCAAAGAACATTTGAAGAAATGGCGTGCTAATGTTACCGGCACAAGATTTCAGATGGTTGATTGGAGCTTCTACTATTTTTGAGGCCATGTCGAACCCAGCAAAAATAATTGTGTACATCACTGACAGAAAATAATCAACTCGTCAGTTGTGATTTATTAGAAGGCTCTCATTCAAAGCTTCACGTTCATTGACGGAGCCAGACAAACAAACAATCCGAAGGCTTGATTAAAAGACGCAGATGATATTGCACATTTTTTCCGCAAGCCGAATCCGGATGGGGTCTTCTTACGGCTGTTAAATATATAATTCCTTCTGTAATCAAATTTCCAGTTGTCATATCATGACAGGTAATCAAGTGTATCCTTTTACATTTTAGATGGTTAGACAGACTTCTCTAACTACATTAAAGCCTGCATAAAAAATGCATGATATTAATGTTTCTATTAAAAAAAAAAAATCTCTGCCCTCTCACAAATGATCGAGGACACCCACTGTTTATTTGTTTTTGGTGAGCTATAGATTGTTGCCTGGAGCATTAAATAATTATGATTAGGGAGGGGTGAGACGCAAAAGAAGGGGGGAAACCAAAAGTGATAGCATCAAGATCAGATAAATTAATTTGTAATGAAATGCACTCATTTTGCATGACAGCTGGCGAGACCTATTCAGAGGCCATTGAGATGGAAGCAGGCCTTGTGACAGCAGACAAAGAGGACTATCATCCGCAGCGTATGTGCCCCACTCTCACGAGACACCGGAGTGTGCAACTGACACGTCGACAAAAAGCTTGGAGAAGCGCATTGCATGGATCAGTTGCTGATGACCACAAAGCCGAGGACATGTGCTCAACTTTGAAACGGCCCTCTTGTAGTCCAAGAGGACAAGAGTACTTAAATAATGGTGGAGGTAATGGCCTTTTGGAGACACGTCACATGTTGCTGAGTTACTAACAGAAGAAGATGTCTCAGTAGTGGGGATTAGTGCACTTAATCATGCTTTTTAGATTAAAAATCATTGATGTTGCTATGGCAAACATTAATCTTGTTGCTCATTCCCAGTGTTAGTGATTTGAAGCCTTAAACTTTGGTGGATCAATTTCTCTGTCATTTCATTTGTGCTATAGATATCTCAAATCATGACATGAGATGTGGTTATTTTTAGGTGACTTAACTTACAAGTGAAACAACCTCATAGACTCAGGTATTTATTTGATATTGCATGCAGTTTTGGTAACCTTGGTGTATGTCAACCTTTAATTAAATTATATATTAAATGGTTACATTAAATATTTGAATAGAAATAAATGCAAATTGATTATACAAAAATCTATCATTGTGGTTAATGGGAAAAAAAAAAGATTTACCTTGAAGAAGGGAGCCATATTGTAGCCTGTTTCTGCCCTAGAGTAAAAATAAATAAATAAATAAAGCAAGTAAGTAATTGTGAAATCAAGTTCAAAGTAAGACATTGAGATGTAAAGTCACAGTTGCAAGATATAACGATATGCGAGATATGTCTCAGTTACAAGAAATAAAGCCACACTCTAAAATATAAAGTCATATAGTGAGATATAAAGATGCAAATGCAGGACATAGTCACATAGCAACATATAGTCACATTGTGAGACTTAAAGTCAAATAACACTTATGAAACAAAAATATATAGGAATATTATGATATTATTATAACACAAATAATACAACCTTATTGTTTGTGTTGTTACACTTTTATAATAATATATATTATTGTATATTCTTTTTTATTAAATAATTTCATATATTTATTATTAATATATAAGGAAATATATTTTCTTTGCATGAGGGAAAGTTAAATAATGTCACAATCAGCATGTTTCACTCTGAAGAAGCAACAGGCTTTCAAGTTATAATCCAAGCTGTATTTAGAAATGTGGGAATGGTCTCTTTTAACTTGGGCTAATAGGCAACTCCCCAGAATACCTTAGCAACTCCATAGAAACATCCTGGCAACCATCCACAACACACATGGGCTTTGCACTGACATTCAAACCTGTACCACTGGATTCTCCATGTTCCCCGAACAACTTCCACCTCCTTTCAGCTCCATCTACCTTTATTAATATTGAAGTGAGCCTCCTTATGTAGTGAGATTCAGAGTTTCCTTTCAGGACACATTTGCCATGTATCCTGACCAGCCACTCTTCTTTAACAATAGACTTCAAGAAAAACAAAAGGTTGTCACCACAATTGAATCACCACTATCTTTGCCCTGTTGTGCCTCATCCTTATTCTGTCAGCGTCGAAGGCCTTCCTGTGTCCTCTCCGCTTACCAAAAAGAGTAGATACGTCACCATTTAGCCGCTTTGACGAGGTGGCCCTTCCTGGCCCATGCCCAGAAGAAAGGCCTTTCTCTTCAGTTCAGCATCAAACCGTAACCTTTCTCAAGTTTAATTACCTTAAGTAAGTTCGGAGTGGGCCGCTGTGCTGTCTCCCCGACTCATGCTTCCGCTGGCGCTGATGTGAAGTCCTCATGTGTGCGGAGTCTCCCGCTGTCTGCTGCCACACGCTGCACGCTATGGAGCACTGATGACCCGAGCCCTCACTCTCTCGGACTCTCATACACACGCAAACACACACCCATGATAGCACAGTCAATCATATATATATA
>NW_015540842.1:1547685-1553529 GCF_001515605.1 Sinocyclocheilus anshuiensis | reverse complement strand
TTATATATATATATATATATATATATATATATATATATATATATATACATGTATATATGAGTTCATATATATATATTTATTTATTTTTCTATTTTTTTTTTTTCATGAAAATATACCACTTCAGTGTAAACATACTAGATTTCACAGAGGTCTCATTGAAGTCATATAAGTAAAAGCGTAATGAAACATTTTACATATACAGATTGCATATTAAAGAATAACAAGCCATGAAACATATAGAATAGTTTTAATCATGTCCACAGGTTGCCAAATAACATGAATGACACCACATATGCACAGTCTACATTGACCTCTGAGCCATCCAGTTACATTGATTCTTATTTCCGTTGGGCCACTTCTTAATCTGGGCTCCATTTTAATAGATCCTCCTCCAACTGCCTTTTTCTGACAATGAATCAAATTTTTCTCAAAGAAAACTAAAATGGAGTAACGGTGGTACTGCATGCACTGCCAATCACCCGCAATCAGCCTTTTTTTTTTTTTTTGCTGCTCTCTTTTCTTCATCGCTTGATGTGTGGAGATTAGGACCCTCTCCGCAGGGAGCCGTGCTGCACTCAGGAGAAATGAGGGTCTGCTAGGAAGTTTTACCTCTCCTGTTTGGAAACTTCTCCATTTGGGTTCCCTCAGCTTTCCCAGCATCCTCTTAAACACAGCTGAGTGGAGTCAACGCTCTGCTGATACACCAATACAGCTGTGGGATGTACTGTATTAGTTCATAATCAGCCAAAGGCAACACGTAAGGTGAGAGGTCTATACTGGTGTGAAAAGTTTCAAACTAACATAACACTTTCATCTAACATTTCTCTGTTGCATTTAGCAGTCGAATACCTCTGCATATTGATAGAATGGCCGATGACAACTTTGTAAACCGTATACTGCCCAGCCCGAGTAAATAAAGTTAGATCTGCCATCTGATTTTTCAGTCTGAGCCAGTCATGTTTCATGTTCTTCATTTTTAATGTTTTTGGCTGCACCCAAATTTATGGATTTTTTTTTTGAAGATTTAAACAATGCTGTAATCAAACCTGAATCCATTAACATTTTTTAAGAGAAAATGAGCTAATCTCCCAATTCAGATAAAGAAACTGTGACAGTACGCAGGCTACTTTACCAGCTGCCATTATACGACATATAGTTTAATGGATCTGATTCACCAATAGCATGATATTTTCTTCAACGAGTGCGACAGAAAAGGACCTTTCAGCATCATTTCCTTTTGCATACCAAAAGTCATTCAAACGAGGGACCTTTAACCAGGAGCAACGTGCTATTCATGCTATTTTAATTACAATGTTAAACCATTATTTGTTTCAACACCTGGTTAAACCATTCAGGCTTGTTTAAATCCCCCTTTTTATCCCAGGTGTGTTGGAAAGGCTCAAAGGGGTGAATAGGTCTGCCACAACAGGGACATAATCAAGTCGGCTGAGCTGGCTGTTGAATGAGCTTCTGGGACGAGTTCAGATGCTACACACTCTAGTTCTCAGAGAAAGAGTGCAAGGTGGATTATGCTTGAAAAGAGGATTTAGTCAAGGATGTACCCTCAAGGTTTTTTTTTTTTCTCCATCTTTCTCCTTTTCGTAGTGGTAAGCGTCATGAATAGCACCTTTTCTCCTTTGGAGCAGTATTAGGAAACTCAATTGCTAGCTTAAAAGCTATTGCCTTTGTTGTGCATTTCTCTGCATATATTTGTGTTGCAGTTTGGCTGATTGAAACCAAGAGGCCATGCTGTTTCGACACTGTGGATGGCCCTGGTTTTAGAAAACCTCTTCAAATAGGGGTTTCGCATCTTCTAAGCTTCTTTTCTTTTCCGTACTATCAGCTTCTTTGAAGTTGGGTTTGTACTTTGGCGATCCAGCTTTGTCTCGCATGATGTTATTAGCAGCACTATAGCGGAGAACTTGACCCCTGTGGAGATGTAGTCGGGGAAGGACCAAGCCTAGCTGGCTTAGGTGCTTGTTTCAGGAGGTTCTCGTCTTAATTAGAGATGAGAATAGGACAAAGTCATGTTATTCAAAACAGAAACACGCCGAGAAAACACATTACGACCTTGACGTATCTATTCACTCTAAGCTTTCATTGCTAAGTCAGGAGCCCTTTGTACGCCTCGCAAGCCTCTTCTTTTACAACATAGACAAGGCATATGCACAGTTCCTCTTAACGAATTAATGTCTGCTAATAACCCTTCAACAGCCTCTCGTAAATGGATTAAGCTCTTCTTTGCACTTTTTGAGCAAAATTTAATTAAGATTTAGATTGGCTTTTAACATGTCTGGGCAGATCCACACTGCATTCACGATGGTCTTCAATTTAGGACCAAAATAAGTTAAGCTGCTTCTGCAATAATTACCCCATCTACTTTTAAATGATTCCTAATTATGCTTCATCCCCATGTAATTTAATAAGCATCTTCAGGCAGCGCGTGCTAGAAAAGTCTATTTACATTTTAAAGGTCAGATGTTGTTTATTTTTGCTTTGAATAAGAGTTGCAATGTTGCACTAATACCCATACTGCGATAAAGCTAGCGCAACGATTTTGGTAATTATGAAGAAAAACAGACCTATTGAAGCCCAACTACATTGTTTTGATGGTGATATTATCTGTGGAACATGTCCATGTAATGTGTCTCTAATAAAAATTCTACTCACTCTTCCTCTTCGGCCTGTTGGAACTGACCGAGTCATATGTTATGTTAAAGGAAAGATGAACACGCTAACTTAATTTACAGACTTCTGAAGCCAGCCAGGACACTGACCACTTCCAGCAGGAATGAGACATCCAACTGAGTGTCCTCCAAAGACAGCAGCAGAATAAAGACATTAAACGTTTCCCCCCAAATCTATAGCACGATTTTAGAACAAATAATGTTTCTAGAAGATTTATGAGGCGGCGGAATTGTTGCAGCTTTCTTCTCCTGTGCTTCATTTAATTACTGCCTCTGAGAGCTAGTCTCCAAGAAGCTGACGAGACAATTGGAGGTGTCATCGTAATTATTTTAGAGGGCACATCGCAGAGCGTTTCATCCACTTGGATTTTCTACGCAGCTCTTGAACCAGTGGTACATAGTAAATGGGTTAAATCAGCAGGATTGATACAATATTTCCCTCACCTGGTGATGTAATTCAACCTCAGCCATCTTTAAAGTTAATCACAGATCTGCAGGGTTGCATTTGGATTAGATATTGTACCACGCTATGAAATTAAAATCAAATAAAGTGGGAAGAATTGAACGTGTTGGTGCACGAACGCTGGTGAACCAGTCACTGTAAAGGTCACATAGCACTCTGTCATCTGTAGCTAGTGTGGTTTCCCACTTTTCAAAACCTACCGACCACTGTCGTTGAAAGCCTGCCAAGATACACAGCGCAGTGTGCAATGGAGAAAGCGATCCCTCTATCTACTCCAGAGATCAATGGCGGAGAGTTCCTGATGATCCGTTCCACACCGAGCGGGCCAAAGAAAACGGAGATTTAAAGACTATCAAACCAAAAGCTGGAAGAAAGGAGGAAATTAAGTGGTTTCGATGTGGAGCCCTGCCCACAGCGTGCTGGTCCTCCCTGCTCTGGAAATAAGCTTTGCAAAATGCATTCTGGGAAAATTGCCTGCCGCTGCCGCCATGCTCTCTATTTACCGGGCCCTAGCCACATTGAGGAACCCCTGCTGATAGCACTTTCCCAAATCTGTCCTGATGCTTCTGGTCTGTCGCTGCGTGCCCCAGGGCCTACGGTCCCTGGACACGCAGTGATGCCTCATTTGGGCTCAAAGCCAACTGAACCATGGAGACCTCTCGCCCCGACACTATCACACTGGCTAAAGCAGAACCCAGAATGACAGATCGCAGACCGTGGATGCCCTGGCCACCAGTCAGCCAGAATCAGTCTCTACTGGTTGAAACGCACTGCTGGCATGAATAGGGCGAGCCCCAAATTGCCGTGTTTTGGCAGGGTGAGCCAAAACAAGAGGACAATATCTGATCAGTCTTTATTTTGGTCTTTTAATCCCGTGTCAAAGATTAGCCTCGGAAGGTTATTTATTTTTCCAGAGGCCATAGCTATTGAGCTATTGAGGTTTATAAAATCAACAACAGCCAATGAAATTGTATCACTTGTTGGCCACGCAAGTGGTTTGGCACTTTCCGCAGTTATGTACTGCTTCAGGTAATGGTTAGTAAGGATGACTTTATTGACTGTTTTGCACATCATGCAAATGAAAATCATAGCAGCGACTGCCATTTGCCAGGCCATAATGCATTTTGAACTTGTTTTTTTTGTTTGTTTTTATAAGGAGGAAATTGATTTTATCCTCTATTGGAGCTCTGTGAGCAAAAGGAGAGAGTGACAGAGAAAGAGGTGCCATAGCTCCCATAAATGTACACTGGGGAGTCCTAAGTGTCACCCATGAAATCAAGATGTTAGGGTGTGAAAAAAAGGGGAGGAACCGAAAGTAATTGTCATTATTGTTAAGTTCTCATCATCCGCCCTGCAACTTAAGGCCGCGACAAACAGGCGACCACAATACATATGGGCCTCCCTGCAAATGTTCTGAAACTGCTGGGCGTTACTGAGTTTGACATTGATTTGGGGTTTAGTTCAAGATGCTGTCATTGGTCTAGGACCATAGTAACCACAGGTAAAACAATAGATGGATCTTTACTACCATGGTTAGATCCATACTTTTCAAGTTACTTATTGTTAAGTTAAGTTTTGCATTTTTAATCTTATTGTTAAGTTACTAAGTAGAATGTCTATTGGGGCACCTTCAAAATAAAGGGCTAAATATTAAGCAGACAGTACACTAATCCATTAATAATAATGGTTAGAGCTGTAGTCAAGTCCAGCTTTGTCGAGTCCAAGACAAGTCCACCTGAACTGGCTCTGCATCTAATCCTCATACTGTACATTCTCAGTATTATTTTCTGTTTTACAGAAGTCCATTGTTGCACTTGAGAAATATAAGAGATGAGATAATTTTTTTATCCTAGGCTTGCTCGACGGGGCCTCATAAGTAGTCCTCCAGCACTAAAAACTCTTTCAACTGGTGCTGAAGATGCAGGGACAGACAGCACTTTAAGAGCAAGAGCATGCAAATGTGGATATTTGTCCTTGTTGTGGAGAAAAGAAGAAATGCAGTATCCTCTATTAGTGCTGAAATTGAATAACAGGAGATCAATCAACTTTCTTTTTAAATCATTATAGCAGACATATCCACTGATTTGCATTGATTTTGCCTTTCTAATAGTCATGCACGATATGAGGAAATCCTGCTATGTGTGATAACAGTGGAGGAAAAGAAGAAATGCAGTATCCTCTATTAGTGCTGAAATTGAATAACAGGAGATCAATCAACTTTCTTTTTAAATCATTATAGCAGACATATCCACTGATTTGCATTGATTTTGCCTTTCTAATAGTCCTGCGCGATATGAAGAAATTCTGCGATGTGTGAAAACAGTGGAGTTTTTTGTTTGTTTGTTTTTTGCAATGATGATGATAAATGATAAATAAATGAATAATTAACTGTGCATATTAGGGCCAACAAATAAAACTAAATAATAATTTTTTTTTTTTTTGTTTTGTTTTACAGCGGTGAGCATTACAACCAATAATATACGATTCCATTGAGTTTATTAATGCAATGGCCAATCAAAGGCATTCAGATGAGTCATCGCTGAAACGGCAGAGTTTTGTTGAGTGCTGAATTCTGCACAAAACACAAAACAGCGCTGTGGTTGTATTCGGAATGATTTTTGTTGGCGAAATAGAGCAAAAACAAGCAATATGGTGTCTAAAACGTAAGTCTCTTAATTAACTTATTGTTTATTG